>NW_005054316.1:6706372-6745941 GCF_000277835.1 Geospiza fortis | reverse complement strand
TCTTGGGTGAATAAAACTATTTCAGATGAGGAAACAGTTTTCACAGTCTGTCAGAAGATCTACTAGTTTAAATCACAGAAGTGGTTAGGAAAAAAAAGCCAAAACAAAGTAGATAGCCATCTGTTTAATGGGACTCATGAAGAAAGCTAATTCTGTGACTGTGCTGTGTGATTTGGCACATAACACTGTGCAAGTACGGTACTGTGATTGAACAGCCTGAGATTTTTGTGACAGAAAGGGAGGGACATAAAAAATGGTAGGAGGGTTTCAGATTTTCAAGGTGGTTTAAGGTTTTAGGTTCTTTTACAAGGGTGGTATTTGAGAGAAAAATAAACACTTTTTTTTTTTTTAGCTATGCTGCCTGGGGAAATATAAATGGAAGAGCCCTTCAGTTTGTTGATAAGTTCAGATGGAAACACCAATTCTAGCTGGACATATAAGTAGCCTTGTAAGAATCATATTAAATAATAACCTAACAGCATGAGATTTGGTTAATGATGGCTGGCAATCTTACTAACACGTTAAATACCTGTTGCAGTGGCCACAGTAGGTTTCAGGCATCTGAAACAAAGATGAAGAAAAGAGGCAGCTGAAATCATACCAGCATGTGCACTACATTGCTCTTGTGAAACTGTCCAGTGTGCCAAAGAGCCGAGACTGATGGGAACAGTGCTGGTAATAATGTCAATAAACATATAACTGCTCCAGGCCATTGGGCAAAGATAGGTGAGTGCAGATGTGTCTGCTGAAAAATCCCTCTGGAGAACTTCCTCACTGTGCTGATGCACATGCACAGTTGCATTCAGCCTGCTGCTGTCAGCCAGATGACATTTTACTATGAAAAAATACATTGGAGAGCTGGCATGAAATGCTCAGGTTTATTATTAGATTTTCGGTTGGTTGCTGGCACAGTTCATTCAAAGGTGCTCAAAAGCAGCATAGGGACGTGGCTGAACATTGTAACAAGGTGGTGGCCGACAGCGTCCCCAGGTGGAAGACAAGGGAGCCAGGGGTCAGACCTCTCCCAAGACAGTGTCCCACCAGAGGAAACTGAGTTAGTGAAACACAAAGTGTGTCCTCAGTTTCCTGTAGCTTTTTAGCACCACACCTTGGTGACCTTCTGGCTGTTCAAGTGCTGGGCACAGACTCTCACCACTTTCAAGTAATCTTTCTGGGAGAGAGTTCATAGGGCCTTCCCACTTTTTAATACAGCTATTTATAAACATGCACAGAAATAGAAGGTGCATAGTGAGAGTCATATGAGTCATTCCCATTTTGACATCAAGTCACACCAGGCTAAATCACCCTTCTTGACATTCTGGTTCAGATTGACAGCATCATGCCATGCAGGGCAAATTTCTTTTTTTCCCTGTAAACCCAGTTCATGCATGCTCCTGCTTGCTGGACAAATTAAAGCAGCCCTTTTTTGTGCATTACACACTCCACTTGGGCTACGAAATGTATCCCCTCAGTGCTCAGATACCATATCTGAGGGGGACAGTTGTGCAAGCAGTTGCTGTTAGAGCTGCAGTAGAAATCCATATGTGGGGAAGGTAGACAGAGGTCACCAAGAGCAGAGCTCTGATGGGTTTCCAGGCCATTTGACTTGGCCCACTTTTCAGTTGTTCTGTGGTTTTTGTCACACAGCGTTATAATTGTATTTATCCAGTAGAGGTTACATGGAGTACCAAGAACTTAGTTTGTTCTTACCCAGATAAATTCAGATATGGAGATGTTGCTGCACTTGTAAGAATGCTGTGCAATAAAGGCATTTCAGGGGTTCTCTGTGTGTTTGAAGACTGGTGATCAAATACTGTGATCACCATTAAACTTAGACCAAAACTACTTTAATTAACACAAAGGGAATTTTATAAAAAGAAAATCAAATGGCTGCAACTTAAACAAACAAAACCCTACAGTATTTCACTATCAATAATACTTTTCAGTCACACACCTTCTGTCATTAGGATCCAATGAAGTTTGCGATTTATTTTCTTTTTAACAGGCTTGTGCTGTGTTTTCCTCACTATTCAAATACTTTATTATTCTTTTGGCCATATTTTAGACCATTATTAATCTAGGATCTCTTCCTCAGTTTTTTATTATCTGTAAAATGGGGTAGGGAGATTTATTCTGATCCCAGTATGCATTCAGCTGTGCAAATGTTGGGTAGTTGTGTTGTTATTAGCATTATTACTCATGAATTACACATGCCTCTTATGTTGCTCTTCCAGAGTTCCATGTGGTGTGACACTACTTTTTTGTTGGGCTTTAAATGACTACTGAGTAGTAGCCCATTGGGCAGATGTTTTCACTGGAAAAAGGGTTAATGTGATGACAACAGCTTGTAAACCAACAATAGGTATCTGTGATTTTTCCTGAGTAGCTCAGCATTGAATCAGTGTGGTATGAGCAACTAATTTTTAAGTTCCTTCCTCTCTTTGATTGGTTTTTAGTAAAATCCAAGCAATGGAGATGATGGTAAAGGCACAAGTAGTTGTATAAATCAGAGGAAAGATAATATATTTAGAAAGGCTATTTCTGTTACTCTTTTTAAAAGTCTCTTACACAACAATATTTGGATCAGCCAGATGAAGAAATCAGGCAGTGTACTTGGTCCACCTGCAGTGGATTACAAGGCGATTTGCACTATCACATAATTACAGTGTTAGAATTATTCCCCCATTTTAGCATTAGCATTTAGGCCTGGTTATTGAGAAGAACAGTTCTGTGTTAGTTCTGTGTACCTCTTGTCAGCAGACACGTACACACACACACTCCTCAGTACAAATCCACTTTTTCATTTATGTTTCCTTGTGCTTTGTCAGTGTATTTCAGAACTTAGGCCTCCCATTTTCACACCAGTAGACATGCACAGGTGTAAAATTTTCTCTTTCTTTCTAGCCTGAAAAATGGCAGAAAGTCTTGTGGCAGACCTAATCCCTGCCACATCAGCAGCTTCTGTAATAACAAAGTTTCAGAAAAGCTTTTGCTTTTCTGAAACTTTGTTATTACAGTTGGTGAACTTCCCCGCTGAACAGAGGAGGACATGTAAGTCCAGGTTAGTATACTTACAGTAGCAACTAACAAGAAGAAGATACTTTGCTTTCACATATAATGATGTTAAATTAATTTGTTTTATTCACGTGCGAACTGCCTTCAATGCCATTTTATAGCTGCTCAAGCCAATATTCAGGCTTCATTTGTCTTGGCCTTTGCTAAGAGTGCTGTGAACCTCCAGGCAGAACAAAGTAAGCAATGTTGGGGTTTATTTTCCCTCGCTCTCCCTTCTTCAGTTCTCCCATATCCGCTGACAATAGAAATGATTTCACTTCTCCAAGGAAGCCCATAATGTAGCAAGAAGGAAAATCCATAACAAAAGAGCATATGTATCTGCCTGCACATGTTTATGTGTAAATTCTCCAGGGAGAAAGCATTCACAGGTCTCACTCCTGAATTACTCTCATTATAATAACCCATTTGGTGTCAAAGTGTGACAGATTATAAGCGCTTAAGGCTAGTCCCAGCTCAAGACAGATTTAAATAAAGTACTTCTGGTTATTGTGCAGGTCAGTGTGTTTAAATAACAACCCCCCAAATCATACTTTGACATTTAAAAGAGAGAGGAAATATTGTCATGCTGCAGACCTGGCACAGATAAGCACAGGGCAATTTGGTCAGTACACTGTGATTTGTGAGTGCAGCCTAACACAGTCATTTTCACAGTTTGTAATCAAGTAGCCACCTTAGCAGTGTGTCAGCATTAAAAGAAAAAATGTTCCTTTTAAAATGTTTACACAAATTACTCCCCTGAGGTGCTGCAGTGCATTCACTGCAAAACTGATGTAGGTTAAAGATCTGGAGCCGAAATGGCAAACCTGGGGGGCTTTTTTTTTTCACCAGCCAGCTGCTCAGGTGGCCAGGTCACAGTAGCAGGATAGTTTGTCAGGTCCAGCACTTAGAGCAGCAGAACTGGGAGAAATCCCCACATTAGGTGCACGCTGTGTCAAGTGTCAGGAAGCACAGTGCCCAAGTGCTTAACTAACAACTGATGGGAGTTTGTGACTGCCAGGATTTGTGCAGTGTGACTCAATGCCATCTCTTCCCTGCCTGGGCTGTGTGCTCCATCTGTGCTCTTGCCCCTTCAGCATTGCTCTGTTGTGCCACATTTGGACTGGGGCCCCCCCAGCATTTGGCCAAGGTGGACACCTCAGAGCCTGGCCCTACCTCAGGACAGAGTGCACGAGCTGAGGGAAAGCACATGTCTCATAGCACCCTGCTTTGGAAGCTTCCTGTGAATCCCTTCCTTCCTTCCTTCAGGCATATCTGACTAAGAGGCTTCACTTTGCTAGAGGGACCATAACCTGTGTTTACCCTGGAAGTAGCAGCATTCTGTGTGTTTCTCCTTCTCCTGCATCTCTGTTTCATCTGCCTTCTCCTGTGCACCTGTCATCCTCTTTGCCCTAAAAACCTTTGGCACCTAGTGAGAATGCTCCCAATAATTTTTCCTTCTTAATTTCCTTCTACTGTCTCCTTTGTTTCCATTTTCTATGCCCCAATATCTCCTCACCTCCATCACCTCTATACTTTCCACCTCTGAAGCTTTCTTCTGTTCCCTATACATTTCCATGTTGGACTTGCCTCCTGTGCTCAGGTTGCCACAGGGCTCATTACAGAAGCTGGTTCACTTTTTCTGACTGTATGAAGGGCTTTGCTCTGGTGTTGTAGAGAGAAGAGTACAAGGCACCAGGTGCCTCTTAGGAAATCCACAGAAAGTTTTAGAACTTGATCTCTGTGTACACAGAACACCCTGAGCTTTGACACGTTTCCATAAGAAAAGTCGTGTCTTCATTTCTTGCCTTGTTGAGAAGCATAATCCACTTCTGTCACTAGCCATAGGTAAACCACATACCCATCTGAACTCAACTTGTTAGTGAATTCATATTTTTTTCAATAAGAAGAGAGAAGGAAGATGACAGTATAAGTCTTGCATCAGGTGACAAAACTGAGAAGGTACTAAATCACGTGTCAGGAAGTTCTATGAAGCGCAAGGGCTGTAGAGTGACTTCTGTGTCGCAGTTGGAGACAACAGATAAATTTACTAAGGATTTCAGGTCCAATTGGAGGAAGGCATTTCAGTATAAGAGAGTGTTCAGCAGCTGTGATCACTCATGTGCTCCTGTGTACTGTCAGTGCTGTTCTTTCTAACAATTTCTTTGTTGTGCTTTTTAACGATGACCAGATCTTGCGTGTCAACTCCTCTTTTTAAATACACAGACTTCTGCATTAGCTCAGAAGACACAATTAGATCTGATGCTACTTGTTTTGCAGCAAAAAGAGATTAAGTGCAGATTAAGCTTTGGGTAGATTGCAAATGAAGGAAACCAAAAGATCAGAAGAACTTCTTAAAAGGGAACGGTTTGAATTTGAGCAGTTGTATTTTGGACCCAGTAGTACACCAGACTGTCAACAGCACAGTGAAGCCGACAAGCTAAGATTATAGGATCATTCAAGCTGGAAAGGAACCTCAGGAGAGGAATGTTTAGTCCAACCTTCTCCTCATCAGGTTCATCTTAGAGCTTAGGGCATTACCCTGTTTGGGTCTTCAAAATCTCCAAAGGCAGAGATTGCCCTTTGGGCCACCAGATGTAGTCTCTCAGTATTTTCACTAGGAAAATGGTTTCCTTGCATCCAGTCTAAACTTGATGTGTTTTCACTCTTGCCCGAGGTGTCTTGTCCCCCCACCATGCCCACTGAAAAGGCCAGTTTTATCTTCTTGCTGACCTCCTTTTAGGTGCTATGGGGCTGCTGTAGGTTCCTCTCAACAGCTGTCTCTGCCCCAGGCTGAATAAGGCCTCATCTTCAGCCCTTCCAGGGTCAGTGCTCAAGCCCTGGCCATATAAGGGGTTCTCTGCTCACTCTAGTTTATCATCATCTTTTCTTTTCTGGGGATCCAAAACTGAACATGGTGCTCTAGATGGAGTCCAGTGAGTCCTGAGGAAGGAGGAGATGATCAGTTTCTTCCATCTCCCAACTCTGCACCTTGTCGCACAGCCCAGGATGTTGTTGGCCCTCTTTGCTGCCAGGGCAGACTGCTGGCTTATGCTCAGCTCTCTCTCCCAAGATGCCCAGGGACTTCTCAGCAAAGCTGCTCCCTCTGGTCAAATCCCAGCTGGCACCACTGCAGGGGGCTCATCCTTCCCAGGTTCAGGACCTTGCACTTGTCCCTGTTGACTTTTACAAGGTTCCTGTCAGCACATTCCTCCAGCTTCTCCAAGTTCCCTGAGGTGGCAGCCCTTTCCTCAGGCATAACAACTGGCTCTGGCATGATGCATTGCTAAATTGTCAGCAGAGTAAATAAACCGTAGAAAGCAAGCAGATTCCTCTCTTCCACTTTAAATCTCTTAAAACTGCCAAACTCTTCAAGATCTACTTGTAGCAATAGAGCAGAAAAAAAAATTGTAACCTTAGGTATTGTGTTTAAATGGATAGCATAATCCCAAATTTGTATTGGCCTGGCTGCTTGTTCTTCTAAATGGGGAAAAATACATTATCTGGGATCAAGGTATTGCAAGAGCAGATACTCTAGTTCATACACAGTGCAGGGTTTCTCTGACCAATACATTTTAATGTATTTGTATATTATTGTATATTACTTGCCTGCATGCAGAAATATCAGGAGTTGAGGTTTCCTTTGTTCCCTTGGAGGGTAACTGTATCTCACCAGGAAGACATCTTTTCATTCTACTAAACTTAAGTGTATCTTTTCTTAATTTCTTCCTATTATTCCTAATTGCATCATCCCTAAGCAACCCAGCCCTTGGTGTTTATGTGGCAAATACTGTAAAACTGTATACTTAGCTGAGTTTGTACTGCTATAAAATTCATAGCTGGCCAGTTGAATTTTTGCCATTAGATGTCACTACGTGTACAGCAGACTGCTTTTAAAGGCTTGATTTTTATTTAGCATCCTGGAAAAATGGAGGAGGGAATTGGGAAATGTAGGAGAGAGTCTAGTACTGTAGTATGTTGGATATGCCTTAACTAAAAGCAGCACAGAAGGAAACATAAGATTTTTGACTTAACTCCAACAACCAACAGATGATGCTGTGACCTTAAGCATATATAAATATGTTTAGCAGCTGCTGTGTAACATATTTATAAGTGTTTAGTGACCTGGAGGTTAATCAAAATGAGTTTGGTGATCTCAGCTCAGTTCTTAATGGACTCCACTTCATATTATAGCACTGATGCAGCACAATTTGTCACAGTCGGCAGTCTTTACTCAAAGGGGGCCTAGTGTGGAGTGAGAATTAAAGGCTGAAGTAATACCTGATTATTTCTCCCTAAAGAAACTTTCCATTCCAAGCTATCATAGAGCAAAATAATATGTGGAGGAGCTCTGTACTGTTCACTGCACCCAATCTGATAATAAAACAGCATTTACTCTGACAGGATGTCCTTTCAGTGTTACTGAATTAGCTCATGTGTGCTGCGGTCAGGGCTTTGATAGGGGGCTGGGAAAGGACAAAGTCCTGCCAGGGATGGTGCTGAGTCTTTTCACTTGCTGGGCTCTTTCCAGAGACAGAGAGTTGTGTCTGTTCCAAGTGCAACATTACATAGGAGGATGAAACGGAAAGCTATTGCCTTGCCCGATGAAATTTCAGAATTAGGTTCTGCCATTCAAGTTCTTCTGGGTGCAGAAGCAATTTTTTTAGACTTCAGATGTTTTCTTGCTGTCCTGGCCAAAGCCTGTATATTCTTTTTATTTAATTCCCACTCTCGGTCTAAACTGGAAATAGTTTCCTACTTTTTGATTTAAAGCTGTTGTACAGCAGTGTGCTTGCATGAGCTGCAATTGAGATTGATGTCCATTGTGGGTAGCATGAAATAGGTTGTACCTCAATTTGAGACAATGAACAGCCCCACAGGTTAGAAGATACACATGCTAGGAAGTAATACTATTGAAATATTGGTAGGTAAGGACCAATTTCAGCTTACCTGCAAGGTGTGTGTCTCCTGTGTATTTTTAAAGTAAAAGAAGGGCATTAAAGAGATAGATACCTGTAGAGACTTGCCTTTTCCAGGATCCTAGCCTTACTCCATAAAAGAACCTCTGAAAACCCATTACTTCTTTTTTAAAGTATGAAAGTACGCTTGCACATTTTTTTCATCTTCACTAGTAACTTTACCCAGTAACAGAAAGGACCTTGCTTATCCAGCATAGAAAGCATTTCTCAGTTAACTGCATTTGCTGAAATACAGCAATTTTCAGCTAGAAGGGGGGGGGGGGGGTTTAAGATACTGTATTTACATAAGAAAAGCTTGGTTGTGTGACTGAAATCATTTATAGTTGTTGCCAAATCGTTCTGCTCTTCTCTTTTCCCTTTGTAATTTCCCTTGGAGCATTGCACCACTGTGCATTTTAAATCTTTTCCCTCCACTTCTTGTTGCAAGCTTCATCTGGGAAATGACATTGTATGGCAGTTATCTCCTTCATATCAAAAGAAAGCCTTTGCCTCTTTGCAAGAGTGAAGAAAAGTTTGTCTTCAGAGAGCAAAGGACAAAACTGACTTGGAAAAAGATGCTTTATTTAGATAACACGTTCTCTTTTCCTTTGAAGAAATTCACAGTGTGTCAAGAAAAATTAGGCCAAATAGTGCTTTAATGGTCTTCCTCCTGTACCTCCTAAAAAAGAAATCTGCTTCTACCAATTGTGTTAAGAATCTGCCATGAGTTTGGAGAAGACAAGAAACCATTGAAGTTATTCAGGGTTCTTGATTTAGGAGTTGTCTTTTTTGATTTGAATACTGTTAAATAATTAAAAGTAGAATTTCTACCAAAACTCTCATTTTGCTACCCGGACATTCAGCTTCCCCTTCCTTTAGGATGAAATTAAGTGCTTCATTTTTTGTAAGGAATAAAAGTTAACAGGTACTAAAACTGTGTAAAAGGGTGATTGCTTTCTTGTTTCTTTTATTTGGAAAAGCAGCAGAAATGTACAGGGGGCACACTGAAGAAAGAGATATGAGTTTTGTATTTTCCTATGTATTTTCCTATGAATATACAAGTAAGCATTTTTTCTGTGTGTTTTATTCATATGTATTATTTTATATGTATAAGTGTTACTCATATACATATGATAATACATGCAGTCTTCAACTATACTAAGAAAAGGTAGGTAATTGTTATATGTATTAAAAGAATAAAAGGTTATTTTTGAAGTGGAATCATGCATTACATTGGGTTGTCATGCTTACTTGAATTAGATTATTTTCTTCCTTATACCTCAGTTTGTCTATAGAATTTGACAAATCAGGTACCAAGCATACTTAGATACTTCTT
The DNA here is from genome assembly GCF_000277835.1 of Geospiza fortis. Classification (NCBI taxonomy): domain Eukaryota; kingdom Metazoa; phylum Chordata; class Aves; order Passeriformes; family Thraupidae; genus Geospiza; species Geospiza fortis. The sequence continues at coordinate 6,736,596 of NW_005054316.1, read as the reverse complement.
AGAACTTAAAAGTAGATAAATTTTAGTCTTTCAAAATGCTTGGTCTGAACATGTGGAGAATTATGAAGCAAGGGCTTCATTTAGGGCAGTTTTTGAGACAAATTTAAGTCTCAGTTATACAAGCATTATACAAATATGCTGTTAATTTTCAAAAGCAAAATAGTTCTGCTGAGGTTTCTTGTTTCAGTGAAGAGGAATATGTATGGAGGTTTTTGAAAGATTGGGCATAGATGACACATGTTCAACATAATAACAACAAATGCAGAAATCAGAAACTAAATCTATGGTACCCATTTTTCTTTGGTCATTTCACTGTTTATTATGGCAGGTGAGGATTGCTATTACATGGTCAAAATGGTAAGAATGGTGATGTGCTGGGGGTTTTTTTATGCCAAAGCTAGATTCTAATTTTGAGTCCTGATCATATTGCTGTCTAGTCATAGGGTATATAATGTGAGCTGTATTTTTCTTCTGATTGATAGTGACATAGAAAGACTCTGTACATGTCTTGAAATTAGTCTTCAGTCCAATTCTATTTCGCATCTATGATAATTAGCTCAAGACGAACTCAAAGCTCCCCACGTAGGTAAAGTGAACTAATTACCTGCTTTCTCCTTACAAACAATAGGTGATGTGCTCTGTGACAAACCACAGCATCTTCAGCAATGAGGTCTGTAATGAGGTATTGTATGTGTGCTTCCCCCTCCTAGGCAAGGCAATTTTCCTGCCATGAATCAGAGTGGGATTATGGGCTCCAGCTCCCCCTACACTCAGCCAATGAACAACAGCTCTGGCCTGATGAACCCACAGGCTCCTCCTTACAGCATGGCACCCAACATGGTGAACAGCTCGGCAGGTAATGGTGAGTAACCTTCCAGCAGTGACCTTCCTCCATAATCCTGCTCAACACTATCAGCCTGGGCTGGTGGCAGAGGAACATCCTTCTTCATTTGATTCACCCCTGTTGGGTAGTTTGGAGTGAATTGAAATCAGGCTAAGGTGCTCTGGATTTTTTTGTACAGTAACTGATACATTTTTCATTAAGTCCTTCTGCACAGCACGTAGATGAGTACAGTGTTTTGCATAGTTCCAGCACCTCTTGGACTCAGCTTGATGTAGGTGTTGACTAGCAAGTATATGTATATTTGTGTGCATGTGTCTGCAAGAAAGGGAAGGAGAACAGCTTCTTGTTTTAAGGGGTTGCTTTTGGTTTTCAGCATTTTACTTGCTAAGGTTGCAATTTCAGATATTTAATGTGGTAGTCATTTAAAAAAAGATATGTGCACTTGCTCTGACTTGAAGATTCTGTAAGGTGAGCACTTAACATAATTATTCTGTTTGGAAAACATAGGTCATATTTACCGTTTCCAAAATTTTTATAGCATTTCCTCATTTAGTATCAGCATATAAAATTTTACCATAACTTCCTCTTGCAAAAAAAAAAAAGCATATCCAGTGTAGCTCCTGGATTTATCCTTCATGTCATGATTTATGAGTTCAGAATTGCTTGTAGCTTTGTGTGTGACTCTGAAGACAGGTGAATACAGTTTTGCACAAATGTGCTTCATGGTCCATACTCAGCTTGAATTCCTAACAATTATCCTCGTTCAAGATAATACTTGAGCAAAGATCAATTCTTTGATTGGGCTGTGTTTGGATGGAGTTTCAATGACCCTGAAGCGGATCGTCCCAAGTACTTATTCCAGTCATGGAGTTTCTGTGCATGCCTTATTGATTACATTATCCCTTTTAGAAATGTTGGGGGTTTGGAAATCTTTTCTGAAAGCTGAATAGGTTGTGCTAAGGTAATATGATATTGTTTCTTATTTGGTTTTGTTTCTACTTTTATTTATTTCTTAAGAAATGCCTTACTACCTAAATTGTGTTTTACCAAGAGCCAGGTTTTTCACATCTTTTGCTCTACCCCTCTGAGCCTGTATAATTCTTTCGTCCTTTGCATCTTTTGCTGTCTTTTCTCCCTGTCAATTCTGTATGTTCCTGTGTCTTTGGAAGAAAATAGCCACAGTGAGATGCTAGTGTCTAGTATGTCCAGAGTTTCTTTCCCCTACATAGGAGCTGCTGAGACACTGAACAGTGTCTTATATTTCAAGAACATTGTTGCCATTTTGGTTAGCAAGAAAGGAAGCTGCTAATCAGTAAGATTTTTTTTAAAAGAGAGAGAGAAATTAACAAAAAAAAAAAAAAAACCAAAAAAAGGCTTTTTCCAGTTCTGGCCTGGAAGCTTTTGGCTAGCCCAGACAGCACACTGCACCATCTGGATGAAGAGGGACAAGCTATTGAAAAGAGCATTAGATAATAGCTTGCTTTTTCCCCACCAGAGCTGTCCCAGGTAATATTATGTTTTGTTTGTGTAGTTATGTGTTTTGTCTGGCTTGCTGAAATAAAATTACTTCTGAGCATTGAAACTGTGCTATAAATTCTGTTTTGCTATTAGCAGAAGTAATTTTTCCACCCTTTTCCGTTGGCCCCCAGAGCTGCAAAAATAACCAACAGCAAACAGATGGCAGAGTGCCCTGCCTAAGAAGATTTATGTATTCCTAAGGAATAACCAGTTTAAAGGAAGATTCACAGAGGTTTTTTTGTTCAGATAATTCAGCCATTCGTTATTTCATACAGTGGAAATCTGTTCAATGCAAGACCATTTATCCTAGCAGTCTTTTGTATGGGGTAGTCATACTCTTTTTATTGTGTTATGCATTCTGAAATATTGGATTTTTAATAATTTAAACATTTATCAGGGTTTTTCTGCCAGTGCATTTGTGAGGTTTTCTTTTGTTCCAGTTTTATTAATTCAGAGATTACCCAATGGAAAGTAAGTATGAGATGAGCTAGAGGAGTTCAGTGCACCTCTTTCAGTCTGTGTGGGAGCAGACACGCATCTAGAATTGCTTTACAGCCCTCCAGGAGACAGTGTTGGGGAGGAGATGGACACACACAACACCAGAAAGAGAAAAGTGGGTGGGAATACATTGCTGAGTGCAAGTGCTGTGGCAATGCTTAATTTTCCCCTATCCAAACTCGTTGTTCTGCTTGGGTCAAAAAAATGGAAGCTTAAGACAACTGTAAATAACAGTACTTTTAATTATCATTTCTTGAGCTTGGGGTGCACTTTAAGTACAGCTCTGGCCCTGCATTTGATGAGGTGGAGAACCTATAGGTGATACCTTTTTAGGAGCTTGAAAAGAGGATTTTCTGTGGTAGGAAGAGCAGTTCAGCTATGTGGCTCCTTAGCTTCCCCTTCCTCCCTACCCCATAAAATCACACATCTGTCAGATAAACCAGGGTTCAGTCAATGTGGAGGGCCAAAATCAAGTGCAGCTGAGTGGCTTCTGCTGGAGTGAAAGCATTGGTTAACTTGCACATACACTGAGCATCTACAGCTGTGGTTTCAGGTAGAGGCCAGTGAAAGCCTAAGGTGAGCAGTAAGGAGAAGTTAGTTTCTTCATTGTCTGGGTTTTAAAGGGGGCAGTTTTGTTGCATGTTGTGAGGGAGGGAGGCAGGTCTTTCATTTCAATAAAATGCACTTTCAGGTTTTACTCTAAAATAGGAGAAGGTTGCTGATAACTGATGGAATTGTTTTCATGTGGTGTTGGAGCTTCAGCACAGCTATGTCTAGCCCTGGTTTTGTCACCCATTTTTAGTAGTGTTTATAACTCCTCATTACCAGTTGATCCTTTTGTCTTTAGGTTTTTTTTAATTAATGTCACAATTGAAAGGAAAATCATGCTGCAGTTATGCATCCTGATATTTCAGCAGTGACTGTGGATCAAACAGCAGATCACCAGCTTCTGCTGATGCCGAGTGGTTTAAGAACACAGAAATTACAAGATCAAAGAAGACAGATTCTTCTAATAGACTATTCCATCCATAACAATAACAAAAGCTTCAGGAGAAAGGTGTCAGAATCCCTTCACAATTATGGAACCAACTGCCATTCAGAAAAATTGTAAAACTGCTGCTGTCCTTTTATTGTATGAATTCACATTACCCATATGTATTTTAGACCTTTATCCCCCTATTTTTCAAATTCCAGCTTTAAACATCCTTATAATAAACAGGAAATTTACAGCCCCCAATATAGCTCATGTTGTGAGCTTTGTTAATTCTAGTGAAAATTATCTTTAAAAAGAAGCAATATGAAGTTTATATCTCTCAGGTTTCCTTATTGTTCTTGCATAGAAACTGGCATTCACAATCTCTGCTATCTCTGGAGATGAACAAACCAATAAAAAAGCATTAATCCCCTTACTGCTTAAGGATACTTTCCTTTTTTCAGTACCTGTCTCTTACTGAAACCTTTCTTTTTTGGGGTATTATTACTCCCAAATAACTTTCAACATCATAATACTTTACATAAAATGTGAAATTCTAGGAAAAATCATTTGCACTAAGGGAATTAAAGGGACACTCTTTAATACTAAAAATCATACGTATGCTATATATTTGACTTGGTGTTTATTTGGATGAACCTCTAACAGGAAAACCAATTATATTTTTGCCGGTGAAATATTTTTTAGAAACTTTATTTGGATTTTTCTGTTTTGCAGCATGGTTGCATTTTTCTGAAAAATGGATTTCTCAATTTATTTCAGGGGTTTTTTTACTGTAATACATATCTTTGTAGGAGCTATTAATGCACATTTAGACAAACTTTCTGGAGGTTGTCTGTAGGTGGTAACAGCTGAAATGTCCTGTCACCTATACTCCAAACAAGTGATAACTGTGTGACTTCAAATCAAGGCAGCACCTGGCATAGAGATGCCCACATTCCAGACTGCTTGTACTTGTAATTCCTTGGACAAGGCTTGTCAGCAGAAAGGCAATGTGGCACTGAGATTCCTGGTGGGTCCCTCATCCTTTTCAGATAAGGTCCCCAACCACCTTTGGCTGCACTTGTGCCCAGAGCTGGAGGATCATCCATGGCAGGACACTGGGCAGTGCTGTTGTCCCTCTTCTGTTTTTTCAGAGGGCATCAAAGCAGTGGGGATCCTCTCATCAACTCCACAGTCACTAATTCACTGCTTTTGCTTTTCCTTCTCTTTTTTTCGCAGAGGGAGAGTGCTAGGGTTGGAAGGGAGAGAGGAATGTATTACATTACAAGGGAGAGAGAAGGGAGTATTCTGTTTTGTAGAGCATGATTTGTTATCACACTAGCAATAAAGAGAAAAACAATGTTTGTATATTGCTGCTTCTACAGTATTTCATCATCTTCTGGGACTGGTAGAGCAGCCTTTAGCAAAAAAGAATTCTTTGCTGCAGTTTTACTCATGTCAATATCTGCCTTTGAGTACATTAAATTCAGTGTGGAATAGCTAATTCAGGACCTTGACCTATACTTGCTTTTTGAAATCATTCTAGCTCTTAAATTCTTATAAGCCAGAGGCTACTACTTGAAACCTATTCACAGTATGCCACAACACTTCTTGAGTCAAGATTTCCCTGTTATCCTCCTCTCTACAATGTTTTCTCCTTTGGTCTGCACTTCACAGGCAGAATTATTAGTACCTGTGTAGAAAGAGACTGTGTCTTATTTTAGCAGTTTCGTGACAATAACAGTATTTCACTGCTCAGAAAGGGTCAAAACAATGTTCTCGCTGTACCGCTTAGCTAAAAAAAGTGCAAGAATGTCTTCTCACAAATCGCTGGAGAGCGTGTTTGCAAGAAGTTACGAAACAGCATTTCAGCAGCAGATAGAAAAATAGCTGTGGAAACATCTTGGGTAAAAGCTATAGGGAAAATCGACAACCTTGCAGTTTGCAGTGAAATGCCTGCAGTTCTTCTCTTAGAGGTACAAAGAAAGAATGTAGATGAGGTAAATAATTTAGAACAAAAAGTGAAACAGAATTTGGGTAATTTTATTATTTGTTTCCTAATTGTGTCCAATTCCTCATAGTTACATTTCTATATGCCAACAAGAAATAGTCAAAAGCCAAAATGAGCCTGTGTTTTTACATTTCTAAGCATGACTAATGGAGTCAGAATGTGTGCTGTAATCTACAGACTGGAGTTGGTAGCCCTTTATATGAAGTGTTAACTTAAACCCCTCTGAAGCAGAGATTCCATAAGGGAGTTCTCATGGAAACAGGGCTACCAGAAGTGGACACAATTTTGAAATTCTTTGTAAAAGGAGTATGATGTGCCAACTAGATAAAAGTGAGATACCAGCAGAAGACTTAGCTATGCAGAATTCTGGTGAAGAAGTGTTATCATTAACTTTGCTTTGTTTGACCTCTCTAAAATTCCTTTACAGGGGAAGGGTCAGCTTTGCTTGCTTCAAAGCTAAAACCCAAGACTTCTTTTTTAGCACTTTCACAGCATGAAATGTGTTAACTGTTAAAATGGATTTTGTATAACGGTCCTGCATCCCAGTTTGAAACCAGACTGTGGCATATATTTGTCCATTTTGTACATATATATTTTTTAATCTCTGAAAGAAAAATAGCCATTTTTTAAAATGCAAACTCAAAACTAGAACGTGTTAGGCTGCCATTCTTCGCTTGAGAATGGTCACAAGCTGCCCCAGCTCCTCAAGCAGAGTATAAGGGCAAAATGCATACAAATCAAATGCTTAGTGGATGATGACTTCCCAGTAGCATGTTGACTGGCTGTATTGTTGAGATTTCACACACATACATAAAAATAACAGCATTTTTAGCTGATCCCAATAGATTTTTCTGTGCAGCTGCATCACTTGTAAAAGGCTTTTTGTTCCAGTTCTTGAAGTCTGAAGTATTGCAAGTATTTTTTTTTTAAATCTCAATTATGATTTATGTGTTGTGATGACTTTAAGGGCTTGATTGGGCTTCAAATGTGCTTTGAAAAAACAAGAAAATGTGCCCATGAAAAACACGGGCAGTTCAAAGCTGAATATTGAGCATACAGTTGTAAACTCACATGGCACATGGCTGGGTAGGTTTTTTTGGCAGAGCCAGAGTCTCAACCTGCAGTGATGCTAAAGATATTAGCAAATTAGCACTGCAAAGCTTGCCAGCGTATTCGCTAGAGTCCTGCTCATGCTCTCACTGCTGTAATTAAAACTAATTATTTTCTAAAACATAGTAATACATGAATATGTGCAATAATCATTTTGTAGTGGGCAATCTGTGAAGTATTTTTAAAGCTTCTTTTCCCCCTCCTATCTTTGGCTCGCTGTGCAGTGTGCCTGCTGCCTCGTGCAAGCCAGCACTGTCATTTTGCGAGAGCCACACTACTCTGGTAAAGACAGGGATGCTGTACTGATTCTTGCATGTTTACATGTGGGATATGTATTTTTTCTTTTTTACTGTCTTTTAGGCTATTCTGTATTTTTCTTACCTCATATCCTTTGAAAGAAGGGCATGAGGGGGATTAAAAAGAGAGAAAGGAAAGGTTATCCAGTCTTTCACAAATGTTGTGCACATGGTTTTCCACAGGCGAAGAATCACCTGGTGTCATGCTGCTGTTTTCTGGTTATTTGCATTGATTCAGTGTCATGGCACCTCCTAGCATCTGCTCTGCCCAGTATTTTCTGTCTATTTGTCGGAATGTTTCTTCTTGCATCTTTCTAGAAATCCAGGAACCAGGAATGCAGCAGCTCTGCAGCAATAGTACTATACTTGGCACTTGCATCTTCAAATTAAAAAAAACCTTAAACTCCATGCACCCCTGGGAAGCAACTGCATGCCATTATCAGAGAAAGAAGTTTATGTGTTCATTATAGTCCCACCTCGTTTTGGCAGGAGGAAGAAGCTGAGTGCTGGTTCTCCAACAGAGCACGGTTTACAGCTTGTAATTCTGTAGTTAAGGCTCACAGTGGCTGAGCCATTCATATTGAAGTCGGTAGGGGCAGGAATTATCTGCTGGACACCAGCCTTAATACAGATGTAATTGGAAAATTCAGGTTTTTTCTTGGATTCAACATGGCAAGCAGAATGTGCATTGTTTTCGTTTACGTTTGTCTATTGCGAAAGGGAGAGTGCAGTAATTAAAACAGACTTATTTTGTTAAAATGTTGTGGTCAAATGCAGAGACAGTTGAAAAGCACCAGCAGCATGAAGAATGAATTCTGCTCTGTTAAGCGGTGGTTGTTGTTGCATGGTGCTTGTATTCTCTTCTTGTTCGTTCTCCTTTTTTTCCTCACTTGAACTGAAGAGGTTTCCAGGTTTCTGGATTCTAGAGTAACAGGACACACGTGGGAAAACCTCTCCTTCGGTGGCACCACAACCATGCAGCAGGAGGCGTGTTTTTTCCTAGAGAGCCAAACATAGTCATGCTTAACTGTTTCTCCTGTTTTCGATTAGCACCTATGGGTCTTGCAGATATGATGACACCTGGTGAGTCCAAACTTCCCCTTCCTCTCAAAGCAGATGGCAAAGAAGAAGGAGCCCCCCAGCCCGAGAGCAAGTCAAAGGTATTTACCACCTTCCGCGCGTGGTGTTAGTTCTGCCCGCAGAAGTCTGCTGTGTTGTCCTTCATCTCCTGGTTTTGGCCTACCTACTTATGTTCTTTCCTGCATGCCTTTCCATTCACGTGCAATCTGTTTGTTTCTTTTATTTTTTTTCTTTTTTTTTTTTTTTAATTTCTTCATTGTGTGGATCTGAAAGTTACTAGTTCTTATGGCATTTTAACTTGCGGGGGCAAAGCATCCCAAGCCAAAAGTTGCGTGGGCATTTGGCTGTGCCAGGTGGGTGGGAAAGAAGGGTCTTGCCTGGTTTCAGTCTTTGCAGCCATTTTTCTCTGCCTTCAGTTATAGCTTCCTGTTTTGGCTGCAGTAGCAACATACTTTAATACTTTGCTTTCCTGCCTTATTTGATTAAATAAGTCAAACGGCTTGTTTTTGTTTCTTTCTTTCATAACGGGAAACCCATGCTTAGCATTTCATTGAGCTTGAAGTAAGCATGGTGGCTTAGTGACTTTAGCCAAGCATCCAGCCAACTTTCCAAATTATACTAATTAACAATGTTGTTTTAATACCTTTTATATATATATATATATATATTTATATGTGTGTGTGTTTTCTGTATGTGTGTTTCTGTTTATATATATTTTATATATAAAAATTGGTCAGTCTGTTAAACTGGATGTATATTTTCTTTTGTTTTTAATAAAGTTTGCCCTGCCTTTGTCATATTTTTTTTTGTATTCCTCTACCACAGGATAGCTACAGCTCTCAGGGTATTTCTCAGCCCCCAACCCCAGGCAACCTGCCAGTCCCTTCCCCAATGTCCCCAAGCTCTGCTAGCATCTCCTCATTTCATGGAGATGAAAGTGATAGCATTAGCAGCCCAGGCTGGCCAAAGACTCCATCAAGCCCTGTAAGTGGCTCTGGTTATTTTGGTTTTTGTTTATTTTTTGTAATTAATTATATTTTAATGCTTGCTTGTTTGTTTTGTAAATTCCTTTTCTTTATTATTTATCCACTAAACAGTTTTCTTTCTTTATAACACTGGGTACAAATTCTGCTCTCGGACACATGACTGTAAGTTCCACTGCCTGGCTTCAGTGGGGCCTGAGCATGCTTATCCAAGGGCAAAATTTGTCCCAACAGTACTTTGAAATAAGAAAGAGTAAAATTGTGTGCATCGTGCAAGTGTGCTGTCTGGTAAAACAGCAGTTGTTGTGAAGAAAACATCCTTCCTGTAACGCATCAGCTTCCAAGCATGCCAATTGTGTTGTTAAGAGCAATTCCATTTCTGTTCCTGGGCCCAAACTCCTTTACACAGCTGACTTCAGTCTGGTTGCTGTGCTTGTCTTTACTAGGAGTATTTAGGGGGAAGAAGAACAAAGGAAAAAAAAAAAAACAAAACAAAATGAGAAATCTTCTCCCCTATTGAAACTAATACCATCAAAAGTTAAATTATAGACTCAGCACCACAAAAAAGTTGCCATTTATATTTATGAAACATTTTTAATTTTGAATTGTGTATTTGAAGATACAGCCATTAGGCTGTCAAGGCACAGTCTAAACCAAAATTGTTTCTAATTTGCTTCATTTGGTTATTTTGAAATAACCCAGACTGTGAGCTGAAAAAAGATCCTGATGCATGTACATTTTTAGAAAACTATTTTTTAGATGAGTAATGTTTAATCAGTCTCATGCAGGTTATAAAGAAGAACCTGAGAGAGATGTGTGGTGCTAAAACCAAATTTCATAATCTATATATATGCACACACGTAGAAAATCTATATACATATATAGAAAAGAGAATGCATACCTAAGATGATATGGTCTATGGGGAGCAAATGTGCATCTGGTCATTTTTGCTTTGTTTTGTTTTGTTTTTTAATAATTAGGAATATATATGTTGTTCCTCTCTTTCAAAAGTAGAAATTATCATAATTTCTCTGTAGAAAAACAATGTAACATATTCTGGTGCAGGATATAAAGGGCATTTTCCCCAGAGTTAAAGTGCACTTAAATTAGCAATAATTCTTTGATAAGAATTTTTACAAAGTGATATGTTAAAGACTGTGTCTTAGGGCAAACAGAGGAAGGCCAGTCAGAGGGGAAGAGATCTAACCATCCAAAACCCAGACATTTACAGAATCCCTTGAGCAAGGGGAGAGCATGGCATGAAATGCACCACTTAATTATCTTTGGATGTTGATTTGACAGCAACTTTGAGTCTCAGAAGGCAGCTGATGTTACTTGTTCCCACAAGGTCTCATCTTTTTCTTAAAAACATTTGTGCGAGGGTGACACCAAAAATTCTGTTAGTTTTCTTTGTAGTGATGTTTGGGGTATTGCTTGTTTGGGCAGTTTTCTGGAGGAAAGTAAGAGAGTAATTGCACAGGCTGTCTCACACAGTGAATGCTTCCTCTACAACCAAACAAGAATGTATTCCTGAGCTCATTGCATAAACTGCATAGGAAATTCTGGAGTCATCGTGAACATATGTGGAGATTTTTTTTTTGTGTAAATAAAGTATAGATTATTGACAGAGTATAACATTGGAAAAAATAAATGAGGAAAGTTTGTGCTTTCAGTTTCTTCTGAATGTCCTTCTCTCCAAAAGCTTCAGTTAGACATGGATAGATACAGAGCATTGGAATGATAGAAAAATAAGTGCTGCAAATGAGCTGATCCCTTTTTACCTATGAAGGCCAGTGGATTGGATAACTTCATCGACTTCAAGAGCAGCCTGACATAGACTGGAACGATTGATTGCAGGCATTTCGTTACACTTGAAAACAGCCTGAATTGGTTCATTAAGTCCCAAAGCTGTTTCATGTGCTACAACTTGTCCATTCCAGTAGAGAATAAAAGCAAGGGTGAATGGTCTCTGATTCACTTCAAGGTATCCCTGTGATCCTACTAAGTGGATCCTCTCTTTCAGCTGTTTTATGTGGAAGTGAGGCACAAGAAAATGGGGAGAAAGAACTGATGAATGTTAGGTTTTGAGGCTTCCTTGGGTATGTCAGGAAAAGGACACTTCTGCTCTGCCAGTTTTGCATATAATGTGCATCCCTGACAGTGGTGAGATAGTTCTAAAATTCTTTAAAAGAGACATTTCAAGTGTGGGTGTAAACTATGCAGGGTCACTGCAACATGAATAAAACAGTAGGTTACAAAAACCACATAAAATGCTGGTAACTGTCCATAGGTACCCAGGAACATGACAGTGAATGCACCTGAACAGTACTACACCTCCCTGGTGCTAGCTGGGAGGGGTCTCCAGAGTCCTTCAGGAGAAAATATTGACCAAGGAATGTGTCCTCTACAAGCATCTGCCAGGGATTGGACTTTGGCAGTTTTAGCTGCCTGTGTATGCACACTCTGTTCTGTAGTAAAAGAGGTCTGTGTAACACGTGTAATATTGGCAAATTCTTCACTGAAGTCAAGGAAGGGAACAGTAGGTAATTGTATAAATATAGATCCTTAAAGATATGTAGAGAAGCAACTACCCACTGCCTTTCATGTGAAAATAGCTCCTACATAAATTTGTGTTGCTCTGAAGGATTCTGCAGACTCACCATAAAAGGGTCTGCATATAATACAGTTTTAATAGTGGGTAGGTGTAGCGAAAAGAAAGGATGGGTTTCGACAGATTCAGTATGGGAATTGGCTTTGGTATCCACATACTTCGGTGGAGGTTTCTTAATCACCCATTTAAACACTGCCAGTGGATCATGTGGAAGAGTGCTGGTGATTGCAGGCAGAGTAGGATAAAACTAAATCAGTAAATATATGTGCCATAGGCCTGCACTAGCATTCTTCTGTCACCAAAATTATCAACATACTTAACAGAAGGAAAGGTCATGATCTGTGTCCTTCCAGCATTGCCTGGGGTGTGCTCATTTTAGTTTAAAATGGGATCTTTCTCTTATAAACCCTGGCTTTATAGGGGTTAATATTTAATATTTATAGGTAAATTTAGGCTTCCAGCTGAACCTGCCCATGTGAAACTGAAGTTTGTTTGTGTATAGACTAGCTTGCACACATCTGTCATTTTTATCCATTTACTTTTATAAAAATAGAGAAGAGAAAAAGATCTTTACTCTTGAGGAATAGCATTCTTCCCTCCAGTGCATTCTTCTAAAGTTAACATTTCATTTTAGAAGAAAATTGCACCCATTTTACAAAGCATGACAACCTGAAAGCTCACACAGTAAGAAACACTTCTTACCTTCTGTAAGCTGTGAAAAGTTTTCAGATTTTACTGTCATTTTAGAGCTTGCTGCCACACTGCTGAAAAGCAGCATCATTTGAGATGTATAGTAGAAAAATGCAGAAAGAAAAATTTTTAACTGTTTCCCTTCTGCTATGATTCTGATTTGAAAAAGTGAATCTTAACATATAGAAATGAAACCCTAAAACTGGTAAATCTGAATTTTCTTAATCATGGTTCACCATAGAAGTGAAATAGAAACTATTTTGTTGCCTCATATGTTAGAATATAAGCACACAGAAAATTTTCTGCATAAAAGCTGGAATTCCCCACCTTCGTTTTTGTAGAGTTCTGGGGCATCTTAAGTGTCAGATTAAAATTGATGCCGGTGAAGCAGTAGAGTAACTTTGTACTTACTGCAAAAGGTAGTGGAGTAGTTCCAGTTCATTCAGCTGTTCAAACCTGTGTGATCTTGTATCTGGTGCTCACCACAACATCAACTTAGTAGCAACATGACTACCCTACTTCCACCTTTCCACCCACCCAAAAAACCCTCCCAAACTTTGACAAAGTGTATTTGTTGCTAAGAGTTAAACTGATTTTCTTGAGTACCCAGATATATAGCAAGTGATGATGCTTTCAGTAAATTGGTTGCTATTACAGAATCAGTTTGTGCTTTCTTTGCATAATCTGCAGGATTCATGTCAGTGTATTTCCTGCCAGCCACTTAGTATTAATAAAACAAATTTAGCCCTGACTCTCACTTCAGTAGGAGTTGTAACACAACTGAGTCTGGCTGAAGTAAATTCAGGCATGCACCTCATTGCTAAGAAATGTAATCATATACGTCTGTAGGAAGGATTGCTGTGAAGAAGTTACAGTGTCAGCAAGGCAGAAGACTTTAAAGGAGGCTATTTATTTCATTAAAATTAATATCCGTTCACTGGAAAGAACAGCAATGGGTCATGGAACTGCTAGGTCACCCCCCTTGGCTTCATGTTTCTTTTCTCCTGACCCTTTTCCAGTTTTGCCAAGTTGCAGCTGATAGCTGGAAGGAGATACAGAGTCTGTCATATTTTCCAGGCTAACATGCAATATGAATGGTGGCAATGCTCTTGAAATCATTGGCAGTGGGGTTCTGCTCTGCTGTATCCCTCTTTCATGGTGTTGAGTGCCAGGCCTCACCACTGTGTGGGGACATGGACAGAGTGGTTCTGTAGCATGTGTGAGGTACAGTGAGGATCTTTTTTAGAGATGTTCAACTAGGAATGAGTTTCTGTTTACTTGACAATAGTCTGTCTTCAGTTCAAAGTAAGGAAAAGGCAAAAGAGGGAAAAAGTGATTGACTAGATGAGTTTTAAGAAGTGTCTACTGCAATCAACAACAAAGTTTAGGCTTTTACTATACAGACATAAAGGATATGTTTCCCTTCACATATTTGGCTCCTTTCCCAAAGCTTTATGTCAGTCTTTTCCCCTTGTGTTTAATTCTGAACCACTCCCATCTTCTACTGCTGAGCAAATCAGTTCACTTTGTGCAAGTGGGCGGGTTGTCCTGCTGTAGCAGCAGCCCCTCTCTGCTGTCAGAGCTGAGCTTGGGTAGGGGCTGTGACAGGGTCTGTCCACACATGGCACAGAGCCCAGTTCACAGGGTTACATTGCACAGAAAAGATAGGGTGAGAATTTATAGCTTGTGTAGCAGCCTCAGTGCTTTCTGCTATCTCTACATTAAAGAGGAAAAGGAAAAAAAAAGGGGAGAAAAGAGAAAAAGCAGCTTCTGTCCTGCCTTTTTGCCAAGGAGATGGAATTCTGCTCTTGCCGCTTCTGCTTTTGCTGGTGGAGTCTCAGCTCTGATTGCTGTCCATCCTTGGTTTTCCCCAGGTCGTAACACACATTCCCTTTGCAAGGTAGGACAACAGAGATAGATATCATCTGTACTCCAGCAAGGGAGAAGAGTAGTTGCTACTTACAAGCCTTATTGGATCAGGCAGCTAATTGGCAGTTCACTAAGAGTATTGCCACCAATCTCCTTGTACTGTAGGCACACTTGCTCATCTTGCTTTTTGGCCAACAGTGTTGTGAAGTAGTAATGAAGCATAACCATTTATGACTCCGAAGAGAGGACAACTTCTCCATGTACTAGTTTGCCATGATTCACACTTTAGGCTATTTTTGTGCAATTCCTGCTCTGGAGGATCACTTTCAGGTTTTCTAGCCCATCTTTGAGGGCAAAGAGGAGAGGATTGGTTTGGTTTTAGGAGTTTCTAAACTTGTGTGGAACAAATTTGTTTCTAATTTTACCAAAATAGTTGCTTGCAAAGCACTTTGAGATAAGTGGACAAGAAGCACTCAGTGAGAGCTACCTCTTCTTAAAATGACTTGAGGCAACATCAGAAACTTGCCTTCTGGGATCCAAAGTTCAAATCAGTGAAAGAAATATGAGAATGGGGAGTTTGGGCCCTTTATTTATAAAGCTGACTTTTCTGTATATGGACAGAATGTACTGTTTGTGCCTGAACTAGTAGCCTTCATTCCTGACTGTTGTGTGATAGCTTTAGTTTGTTGGACATCTTCTCTTTTTCAATGTTGTGAGTTTCTTACTTTCTTTTCCCTTCCCCTCCCACCCTTCCCCCAACTCTTTCTTTTCTTCTTGCAATTTAGAAATCAAGTTCCTCTACCACGACTGGAGAGAAGATCACTAAAGTCTATGAGCTGGGAAATGAGCCGGAGCGCAAGCTGTGGGTGGATCGGTACCTGACGTTCATGGAGGAGAGGGGCACGCCTGTGGCCAGTCTGCCAGCGGTGGGCAAGAAGCCCTTGGATCTCTTCAGGCTCTATGTCTGCGTCAAGGAGATTGGAGGTTTAGCACAGGTGAGAACTGGTTAAAAGTGAACCTATACATCATTAGGTTTTCAGCCCAGACAATATTGTTGAAGAAAATGATTTCATGCTTTGATAGCTGTCTGGAGTTCATATTGGGCTGCATAATGGCCGTAAAACTTTAAAGTTTGAATCAAGATTGACCATTGCTGTAGACAGATGAAATTGTTGCCTTTTCAGGGAATCTAGTAATGCTGCTGAGAGAAGAAAATAGGAAAAGGCCACAGGATCAAAATTACAAGTAAGAGGCAGATGATAGAGCTAAAAGGAAAAGGAAATTTTTAAGTCCATTTTTCCTCCATAGGGATACAGCCTGTAGGACAATTCAGTTAATCTCCCCAGAGAAACTACAGACATGTTCTTAAAACACACTCCTTCATCCCAAACCTTTGAGTGTCTCTATACAGTATATGTGTTTCTTAGACATGGACTGTGCTCTGTTTGGAAAATGCTTACAGGATATTTTGGGTTGCCTTGCTAGCATGATCATTACAAGGAAAAGGTGAATTACCTAAATGAGTTGAAGAAAAATGAAAGCAGGAAGAGCTGAGACTAAAAAAGTCACAGATGGGAGACAGAAGCTTTCATTTGTGTTCTCACTAGTTAATTTGAAGTTTTGCAAAGGGATGTTGGAAAAATATTTATGAGTTCTATGGGGTTGTTCACCACAGAGCAAAATGAGATGTTTCACTGTTTAGCATCTAAAGGGAAAGCAGGAGAAAACAGTCAGTACTTGCAGTCTTAGATTTGGGATTCGAAGTCACCCATCCTTGTACAAAGCATCTCTTGCATCTAGGGGATCACTGGCTAGACACTAGACACTCTCGTGAAGTGCAGGGATCCATTAGTTCTGTGTTTATGAGAACATTTGTTCAGTGCCTTGCAAAATGAGGTCTTAAACATAGCTAACATGTAGATAAATATGCATGTGTAATATTATATAAAATGTAATATTAAAACATACAATTCTCCACTAATTACAAAATCTGAACTCAAAAATATGGCAAACAAATTAGTCTCCAAAAAAGAACATATTTTCATAACGTATGTGGTTAGTTCAAGAAGGGAATGTCCAACATTGATTGGTACCCATTTCAAAGCTATTTTAATAGTGCACCTCACAACACAGGATTTGACTACTGAATTAGATCATTGGCCCTTCAAATCCAGGGATTTTAGCTATTCTTATTATTAAAGGAAGGCAGAGAAACCTAACATAGTTCATTCTGCCAGTTGTTAAATGCTGTATATTGGTTAGAGATGTTATGCTGACATTTTTAGTGATCAGCTCATGCCCCTCAGCATCATAGGGATTTGATTACTTTTAGCTCAGAAACTTTATTACAGGTAAATCGTATCATGCAGCCACTCTGCCTCATACAGCATGATTGTGCCCACAGTGTGACTCTTAGCATCAAAAATTGAGCAAGATGGGGGGCAGATGGGATATTCTAGAGAGTTATTCATGTTTGCTTATTATGGAAATTTATTTTATTTTGGGACATTCAGTGTTGATTTTCAGTGACAGACATTACGCTTTGCCAAAGAATTGATGCTGTTCACTTAGACTGATTTTTGAAAGAGCTTGAGTTACAAATGTCTGTGCTTTAGTACTGGTTAAAATTTATACCTAAAATGAGGGCTTCTGGTTTTGCTGGTGTGCCCACATGAATGGTCACTATGTTTATCTGTTTAGAGCTACTGAGAGGTGCAGAGCTTTCCTTCCTGAGTTTTATTTAAATGCATCTGTGTGGTGCCCTCCTAAAAAGCTGCTGCTCCAGCTGCTGCACTCCACATCTCATGACTCTGCCCACAGAGCGGCAGGGAGAGGAACTGTGCAGCAGTGGTGCATATTCCCTGTCTGAGGAGCTGCCCTTGATGGGGTCCCAACAGGAACAGACCAGCTGCTGGCAGTCTTCCTTTAAATGCCAATATACTGGGCATTTAGGCATGAACATTTCTGTTTACATTATGCAATGTGTTCATTACGCACCACTTAGCTGTAAGCCAGTAGGCACAAAGAGCTGTGTAACTGGATTTCAGGCCTCAACAAGGGCAGTTAATGAAAATCTGGTCTCCTTTAACTCCTGGGTTCTTGTAGGATGTACCAGAGAAATAAAAACACTTAGCATAGCCATGCCAACCTGCTTGCTGTTAATGCCATCCTCAAAAGATCTTTGCTGACTGGCAGCAGTTACAGTGTTATTAAAGACTGAGAGAAACTTTAAAAAATGTTTCCTTTGCTGGCACACAGACTAAGGAATAGTATGGCTAATGATAATCTTTCTATCTATACAAGTTAAGCTGGAGTCATTAAAATATCAGGCCTTAGGGCAAGTAGCAGACAATCATGGAATCAGAATTGCTACCCACAAAAGATGAGATTTCTCAGATGTTTAAAGCCAATTTATTTTGGTGCTGACCCTGCTCCTTGGATCATACCTAGAAATTGTATAACTGGTTGAATGAACTCAAAGGCATCAGGTGTTGGAGCAAAAGCAGTGGCTGCTACAAGTGGTACAGCTGAGTGAGTCAGTGGCATCACCCAGGATGACAAATGAACTTCGCTATTATTGCAGATCAGCTGTGTTTGAGGAACTCATGAGCAGAGTCTTTCAATATTCTTAGCCTTACACTGCAAACAAGACTCACAGTGGAGTGGTGCAGTCAGCATTGTAATACAGAGTATTGCTGGGCTAGCCATGAGTGTTTGAAGTCTGCCTTAATTAATTAAGGGGCCTGGCTTCGCTCTGCCTCTCATCTAGCCAGAGGATCATTGATCTGTCCCTGCAAGATGCACTAAAGTGAAAGGAATTGAACCAGGAATTACAAGCTGAACTGTTTGACAGCTGGTGGCTATTTGGGAGAAAAATTATTTTTCATATCAATGTTCAAACAAATTGCAGAATAACACTGTTAGTGCTTTCTAAATTATATTTTAGAAGCTGCTTTTTAATTAGAGGGGGGTGGGTGTGGGTGGGTGTCAGGGACGGAGAGAGTGAGCAAGAATTTGCTTGGAGATAGATTGCTAACTAAAGAGCATAGGCCCTGGAAGGGCGTAAGACATTTAAAGGATGCACCATGCAGAAGACTCCACAAGCAAAGCTTTTTATGTAGCTATCAGCAGGTTCCTTAATGGCTTTATAACTGTAAATGCTGTCTGTGCATTACTGCGTGTGGGAGTAATGAGCATTAGTTAAAAGAGGAAAATAAAAAAAAGTAAACCAAGACATTAAGTGCTTTTTTTTTTCCTTTTTTGTTTCCTGACTTAAACAAAACACTTCGCTGCAAACCAATGATTCTGCCGTTTACTTTGCTAGGTTAATAAAAACAAGAAGTGGCGTGAGCTGGCAACCACCTTGAACGTTGGCACTTCGAGCAGCGCAGCCAGCTCCCTGAAAAAACAATACATTCAGTACCTGTTTGCCTTCGAGTGCAAGATTGAGCGAGGGGAGGAGCCCCCTCCAGAAGTCTTCAGCAGTGGAGATACCAAGAAACAACCTAAGATTCAGCCGCCATCTCCTGGTAAGTCAAATAAACTGCAGCCTCCTTCTTACACAACCATTTTTTGACTGCAAGGCAGTTGCAGTCTACTAGGTTGTTGCACCCCATGTATTTCTAAGCGTGTCTTGATAATGCTGGAAAAACAAGGATAAACCTGTTGTTGGAGTCCTCATTCTCAGACTTGGAGTCAGCTCCTGAGTCAAATCAGAGTTAACTCTGAAGGGCCGGCACAGTTGTGTGTCTGTCTGTTCCTCAGTCCAACATATAAAGATGTGTGTGCCAGTGTACCCTTCACATTCAGTGACATGGGTGTAATACAAAGAACAGAGGTCAGCACAGATGTGCGTCTGCTGTAAGACAGGGGCATGCATTTGCCTAAGCTCAGGCTCTGGTACCTGCACTTTCCTTGCTGTGACTGAAGCTGCTTTTCAGCACAACTGTTGATCAGCAAGGCTTCAGTTGGATCAGGATGGCAGATGCTGGACTGATAGGCGTGTCTCACATGGTTGCTCTGATGCAGCTCGTGTTGAATGTGTGGCAGATGGAGAGCTCAGAGTACAGTGTGTCCTTACTGCCACACATTCTCATTTGGAGGCATGCTCTCTGTTCTTTTGTTGCTAATCCTGTGTGTCAGGTAGGTTGTTAGGATCACTGTTTTGATCTTCTCATCTGAAAAATTGGAACTGGGATTACTTTATTTTGGCTGTTCTTTCTTGCATTTACGGTGTGGTGTAAATGAAAAACACTGTTTTTCTAAATTCATGTCACTTAAGATACTCAAGATTTAATAGTCACAGTTGATACTCAAGGCAGGACTATTCTTAAGTGGAAATATTTTAAGTACATAGGAAGAGTCATAGTATTAGTCTAACTGTTGACTTCTGGACTACCCATGGAAGAGTAAAAAAATCCTTTAATTATTTTGGATTATTCCTTTTGTTACTAGTTTTTCTGACCAACAGAATAGTTTGACAGAATTTGCAAACTACTGACACAGTTACTTATTAGGCAGACCACCATCACTTATTGCCAAGAGAATATAATTTCTGGAATGTTTACAGGAGTTTCCTGTGGTAGAACACAGTTTTAGGAAAATATTAATTCACTTAATTTCTGTTAGTACAGTTCACTGGCTGAAAATGGGAAGTAGAGAGTCAGAGACCCAGAAAGCCCTGCAGACAGTTTGCAATTGCATGACTTCACTACCCTATCATGGACACTAGAAAATTGCAGAGACCTTTATAATCATATAATAAAGTTCTGGCCTTTCCAAGATTATCTCTTACAATAATGCTTTCTCAGTACAGAATAAGATAACAGTGATAAGCCTTAAATCTTTCTCAGCCTGTTCTGTTCAGTGTAAGGATTTGAGGGAGTATTCAATCCTAAGCACATCTCTGTGTAATAGCTTAAAATATTTCCTCCACCTTGTTAAAACTTAGGGTTATAAGGTACCCCGGTGGTGATTATTTAATAGAGAGGATATTAGGTTACTTTGCAATTCAAGTTTAGAAGATAGAGAAAAACACTTGGTACTAGAAGTCCATAGTCCAAATGTTTGTCTGAAATAAGCATGGTGTCCTGAGTGCGCACAGCTGCAAAAAATAATATACATTGGAGGTGCCCATCACCTCCTGAGAAGACTGGTAAGAGAAGCTGAAATGGTTAGATTTGCTAAGGACAATGAAGAAAAAATTGATCTGTCTCTAAAAATGAAAGAGTATTATGCTTTGTTCTTTCCTCCCTTACCTTCTCTCTCCAATACTGCTCTCAGTAGTTGATTTGGGGATGATCACCATAAATCAGCTGAATTTTGAGATGAAGAATTGCTATTTAAATATGTCAACATGAAACAAAAGAGTGGAAATGTCAGATGTACCACTTTACAGGGTCCTTTTGCATCACGATGCTGTGAATGAAAATGGCAAAGTCCAAGTTTAAATTTATCATAACATTCAAGCAAGCTGTCTTTGAGGAGAACTGAAACTATTTTTCTAAAATAAAAACACAGCAGGACATAGAGACTAGAAGAGGGGGAAGCAAGCAAGGATCTCAAGGTTTGTTTTGTTGGAGAGAAAAGAGCTTGTGTCACTGAATGGGACTGCACTTCTGTATGGAGAAAGGCTTTCCCAGTGTGTATCAGCTTTAGTACATGAAATCCCGCTGAGATATAGATGCCTCAGAGAGTCCAAGCCTGTTCTCTTTAATAGTCCGCTTTTTTTCTTTTTCCTTTTCCTTCGGTATATACCAACATTAACATTTTAGAGGCACAAAAGAAGCGGAGTTGTAGACATACTTCAGATAATCTGTCACTCTTTGGCATTCAGAGGGAACAGGAGCCCAATACAACAAGAAACAGTAGCCTCCCAAGGTCCTTACTTTAACCATTAGCCGCTCTTATGCAGTTAGCTCAGTGTAGGCAGAGCCACTTAGAAGCCAAATCCTTTTGCAGAGAACTAGTTACAGTATTAGGGCTGAAGTTAATCTGATAGGAAAGCAGAAGAACTTGTCTCAGAGGGGAAGGTGCTGTACTTTGTTCAGTTCTAACAAGCTGATGCTATGAAATAAGTCTTGAGATCTTAGAAGTTAGCTGATCTTCACAAAACTTTTAAAATTAAATATTTCAATTGCTCATAAAAATGCATCAGGACTGGCAGCCTTTATGTACAGAGAAGGATTCAGTTTGAATGTCGTTGTAGTTTCCAGGTGGATGGTTATGCAAGATGGGAGTAGGCTGAAGTGCAGCTCAAAGCAAATCCATTCTTGCAGATATCTCACACCCAAGGGGTGGTTATGTGACTGCTTCACATATGACCTTTAGAATGCAGGCATAGAGGGAGTGCTAGGGAGCACAGTGAGACAGCCATGGTAAGGAGATTCGTATGGAGGAGCACGGTCAAGAAAAGGATGTGATGTGTAAGTCAAATTTATGGGACTGCCAGACGGTGATCTGGGATCAATGTTTGTCCATCTGCTTGTATATTCAGGATTTTCCCATCACTTCTGTTTTTTACAACATCATTAGTAAGGTAAATGGTACGTAAAGGAGTGAATAATTTAGTGTTATGTACAGTGAAATTCACAATAGTATCAGCAATTATAAAAAGTTGAAAAAAGAAGTGAGAGTAGAGCAGCAGTGTGACAGACTGGTTGGCCTTGATCAGCAGAGATTTGCACAGTAGCCAGGGTGTTAGGGTTAGGATTAGGCGCTCATTTCAATTGTTCTTACTCCATATCACTGTCAGAGCCTCTTCTGCTGTTTCATAAAGCTCCTAGGGAGGGGTGGGGGCCTGAATGTTTTAGTGTGCCTTGCACTGCTCTGAGGCTGCGCAAGTTGGTGACATGTTTGTGGTACGCTGAGGCCTTCATGTCAGCTTAAATCTGCCTGGGTCAGGTGATACCATCAGCAGTGAAGGCCAGCAGCAAATGCCTAATGACAGACTAACTATTGGAGGATCCCTGATGGCCTTCTGTCCTGATCACTGGGTCTGTGCCAAGGGCCATGGCACCTGCTGATGACTTTCGCTGCATAAAAACTCCCTTAGAGAGAGAGGCATTGTAGGTCTTCCTTCTTTCCAGGAGCAAGTGCAAAGACAAAATGCTTTTCCTCTCATGTGTGTTTGATAGTTTTGACCAAAATGCTCACAAATAATGTGGCAAGTTCTAAACTGAGAAGAATTCTGGACGCCATTCCTGTAAGCAGTAAAGGATGCTGGAGAAAAAATTCCAAAGGACCATCAGCATGAAGGAGTTACCTTCCATTGCTGTACTCTGGCACTCTGAATTCTTAGTTGCAGTGTGCCGTTATGTGTGCACAGCTCTCAAAATAACAGGCTCAGAGTTTATCCTGTGTTGAATGAGCAGGATGGCCAGAGTGGTTCAGCTGAGGATGCTTGTGAGTAACAGCAGCTGGCCCTGATGTCAACAGAGATTTCATTAACGCAAACCTGGGAAAATCGTAGGCTTGTGCTGGAAGGAGGGAGCAACAAGGCACCAGGAGTGTGTTGCTGCGTTTCCTTGGCAGCAGAGAAACGAGACTTGGGGAGGGGGTGCTGGGGGGGGACATGCACAGCACGGCAGGACACAGCCATTCAGTGAGTGCCTCTGTATCCAAAGCCATCCGTCTCTGCGCTGCTGGCGGGTGCCTGACTGGATGCTATTATTAGCAGGCAGGTGATGTCATGGAGCGTGTCATGAGGCCAGCCAGGGAATCCCCACTGAAGATGGATGGGCCAGAGGGTGGGAGGGGTGGCTGGGGGGGCAGGAGGAGGTGGCCCCGGGCCTGCATCCATGCCTGCCCAGGGGGCCCTGCAGCAGCCAGCGGCCCCCAGTCCAGCTAGCTGGGGCACTGGGTTCGTGCTGTGTAAATTATCTTCCCAGCGTGGTGGCTGGCTGTTCACTCTGAAGTATGTGAATGTACTTAACCTTCAGTAACCTTTCCATTGTTTACTTTAGAGTATACATTTGTAGCTTCTGGCAAAAGGTAGGGATATCCTAGAGAGCATGTCAGGCCTCATATTAATGGAGTTTCAAGAGGTTTCATTCTTCTTTCTTTTATTTCTTTTTTTTTTTTCTTTTTTTTTTTTTTTTTTCCAAAGGGAAAAAATTGCTGGTAAGAGAAAGGTTTAGTGTATGTTTTTAGCTGCATTTTTCTTTTCCGGTAAATAAAGGGTCTTTCCTGAAAACAATACTTACTGTCATGCAGGCTTTGAAAGGCAAAAGGCATTCCAGTACCATAATTCCATGCTGCAGAGAACAATGCATGCTATCATGTGTTATTAACACATGCTTCCACAGCAAACTGTGGCAGACCTCACCTTCTCACTGACCAGGATGTCAATTATATTTAAGTTTTGATGTATTTTGTATTGTGAAAAGCAAATTCTTACAAATCTGTTGTGATACCTGAAAGACAATTATTGCTTAGATGTGGATGTGAGATGAGGAATTCAGTAGCTATGAACCCACAGGTGTTTTCCTGGACATCCCCAAGATAGCTGCAGAATCATGTAAGCAGAGATTACTTTTCCAAAAGAACATTATTGTTTGTCTTCCTTCTTAGAGCTTGATTTAATACTGAAGCTTTTTAAGCACTCTAAAAGATACTGTTTCTCTTTCACAATGTCCACAATCAAAATTAAGCAGCTGACATAATAAAATCCCTGCAAAAATAGATGTAAAAATTTCAGAGTGCAGCCCAGCAAATGTAAAATTTAAGGTGAAATAGGAAATACAGGCTCTTCTTGGTAGATGGAGTCCTAATCCAGAGACTGAAACACTTGCAGTTCCTGTTCTCTAGAAGCGTCCCTAACCCAGTGGAGGTCAGGGGCAAAGTGTGTTAACAAAGCAGTACCAGAAACTTTGACAGCATTTGCCTTCCATTTTTTTCAGTTGTATATAACCAGTCATTTAGAAAGATAGAGGAAAAATAACCAACCTTGTAACTGCCACTCTAAAATGGAAATTGGACTTGTAGCTTCTCAATTGGGTATCTTATTTTTGTTTTGAACCATTCTTTATAGAATATGATATAAAACACATTGTTATTGATAAATTTGCACTCCTGAAGCTTGTAAATGCTGAAAAATCTTTTACTTTCTTCCTTTAGGTTTGCTAGAGATATGAATTAAGCTCTTGCTCAGATAGGATAGGGAAGAGTTTAATTGCTTCTTAATAGCCCAGCTTAAGAGAAATATTCAGGGTTAGGCAATATCTGAATTTACAGCAAGTATTTGGGTACACTAAGATGTTTGCTTACATGTTTCTAATATGTGACAATCTGTGACATAACTCAGAAATGCTTTCAAGCTTTTTAGAAGAATACAGAATTGTGTTTAAAGCTCAAGGGGAGAAGAATGATCCTGACCTGCTTAGGGGTCAAATATACAAAGAGCTCATTTTATGTGAATATGGTTAGTTTTTATTTTATTATAGCACTAAAGCTTTCAGCTAACTGTAGACTAATATAACTAATATTAGCTGTTGCAAATGTTCTTGTTCCTGTATTAATGCAATTAGAGAGCTTTTCCTAAACTTTTTTTGAACCTCATTACTATGTAAACATAATTAAAAACTGCCTCAAAAAGCTGACGACAAGAACAATGTGGTGCACACAAAGTGAATTTACATATGCACTTGCTACTGAGACTGATTTCCAGATAGGGGAACATGTGTTACAGATATATATGAAACACATACAAAAAAGGTGTTCTTCAGTTAAAAACAAGCTCTGCCTGTCAGGATGATGAGTGTTCTAGGATTCTGAGTCAATTATAAACTACTCTCTTTCATATACAGAAGAAAAACCCATACTGCTTGTTCCAATTTTCACTGTAACAGTAATTTATAAAGTTTTGTTAATTGGCTCAGCGTAGATAGGCAGGCATAATAAAACACTTACGTGACAGTTTATAAAAAAGAAGGACCTCTCAAGCCAAATCCATGTCCTACTCAGTGTGCTAGATTTGTCAGTTTTTTCTGTTGGTAATTTTTTCCCCAGTTGCATGTAAAGACTTGAATCCTACAAGTTCTCCTTTCACAGGATTTCTGCTGCAAGACCTGTCAGATCCAAGGCTTAGATGCTGTTACTAATCCTCACTTACCACCTTCTAAGTCATAAAACTGTTGTGTAGAGCTTTGGGCTCAGGGCATGTTTCTGTTCAGCAGTCACATGAAAATAGTGGCTTTGGTGTCTACTCTGGAAGACTGGTCTGGGTGTATTTTACCATTAGCTTCACTATTACCAATATCTGTTGTATTAATTTAATGCCCTTATTGCTGCTCAGTCACATTGGAACACGACAGTAAAATGCTCTTCTATGTTTGTTATACCAAGAATATCAAGGTATTTACCTCCATTAAGGAGGACCCTAGTGCAGATACTCTATTGCTTTCTGAGATCTCCACAAATAAATTTTTGCAGATTAAACAGATCCTTTGCAGAACTGACCTGGCCTTGTTACATATGCTTTACCATCACTGATGCTAACTAACATTTTGTTAAGATGCCCATTTAAATTTTTACAATGCTTTTAGGAGTGTTATCTGTAGCCTCCTGTTCAAATTCTACTTTCAGTTATTGTTTTCTTCTGATCCCAGATTGCCTTTTGCATTTCTTAAATACCATCTTTTGCCATGCTGTCTCAAAGACGACATGGGATTGCAGTGTGCCACTAATATTTGCTATGTTTCACCATGGAAATGTCTGCCTTTTAGTGCTAAATAAAACCATGAATTTATATTAATATGGCAGCTTAAATTTATGATGAAAAGCTTCTGGCTGAAATATTTCTTATAAACACATGTGTTGTGATAGTGATTATATGAAGAAGCTATGCCAAAGAACAACCTTCATTTACTCTGTCGTAAACTACAGACAATTAACTTTGTATCTCTGACCTCTGATTTAAATGGTCCTTCATCTGGATGATTTCTATCCATGTTGCTTCAGGCAGCAGATTAAATTCATGGTTCTAGGAAAGATGATGGCTATTACTACACAGCATATCCTGATCTCAGAGGATTTGGGGGAAGTTATGAAGTACTGAGGTGGATTGAGGTATACACAGGCTTCTGGAGGAAAGAATCATTTTTTTCCTTGATGATTATTATTTCCACAGGAATTTGGCTGCTACCTTTTCATAATTACTTTTTTTTTTCAATTTTTCAGCTAATTCTGGTTCCTTGCAAGGCCCACAGACTCCTCAGTCCACTGGTAGTAATTCCATGACAGAAGTGCCAGGCGATTTGAAGCCCCCAACACCAGCATCCACACCTCATGGACAGATGACACCTATGCAGGGTGGCAGGTATGAAAAGGGCTTTGCTTCATTTTTTATTGCTCTATTTCTACAGCAATTTAATCCAGTCTTTCCTAGCTGCTTTGGTACTTGTAGGATTTTGTGGTAAACCAGTCAGAACCTGAAAAGTGGCAGAAAACTACTTATTTTTGGAGGAGAGAGAGGTCCATTAGCTTTCTAAACACCAGAAAAGGATCAGACAAGCACCAGTGCAAAGAAGTGCATGTCAATATGTCAGTAGTGGGGAGGAAGGTGGAACCCAACAGCACCTACTTAGAACCACAACCTTCCTCTCCTCGCTTATCCTGTACACCTCTGGTCAACAGATCATGCTCAGAAAGGAGAAATGTGTGGTTTAAAGGTGTTACTTGAATTCAAATTGTGAAAAGCATATACAATAACAGTAGTTGAGATAGCAGAGAGTTCAACTGGGTGGACCAAGAGATCCCTTTCAGTTCTGTGCTCTGTAAGTCTCACAGACCAGCTTAATCTGAAGTGAAGCTGTCTCACCATTCATTAAGGAGCCTTAGCCCACTGAAGTCCAGCAAAACAGTTTTTTATGACTTCAGCAGGGGGGTGGGTGTGGTTTGTACTGTGTGCGGAGCCACTCCAACTTCTTTTTTTCTCCATCTGTAATGCTGCAGAAAGAATAGCAAGTACCTTCTTTAATCATCTTAATTCCGTTTGAGTTTTCTACGTAAAAAAGAACAAAACAGCTTAGTAAAATTTCAGGAAGGTTTAGACTTCTAAATGAGTAATAGGAATGCACAAACAATAGAATTAAATAAAAAACCCTGATCTCTAAGGTAAGTAGACAGCGAAGGCTGAGGAAAAAGTGGGTAGATTCTTTTAAATGATTGTCCATTGTGAAAGTCTTTTGCATCTTCCTTTTATGCATCCTGCACTGATCACTGCCACAGCATTTATTGTAGACTAGGCTGTTTTCACATTTCTTAAGAATACAGGATGATGTTAATGTTTCTTTCTTCTTAATCTGCCAGAAACAGCGCAGTCAGTGTGCATGATCCCTTTTCTGATGTAAGTGATTCAGCGTTCCCAAAGCGAAACTCCATGACGCCAAATGCACCATACCAGCAGGGAATAAACATGCCAGATATGATGGGAAGGATACCATATGAGCCGAATAAAGATCCTTTCGGTGGAATGAGAAAAGGTATTTTCTTTCTGGGAGCTTAAATGTTCTTCCATGTGTCTTAGGTAGTCAAGATTTTGTAGTCATAATAAGCTTTTTCACTTTGATGATTTTGCCATTGGTGTCCTTGTAGCAAAAAGAGAGGTGCAGTGCAGTTGAGTTTCTGGTCTGGTCATATTTTCCCCACTCAGAGTCATGCCCATTATTTTGGAATTAAGAGAATCCTAAAAATGTTTGTAGGAATAAATTTTGGGAAATGGCGTAAATCATAGGGTTAGAATTTGTATTTCTTGAGGTTGGTAAGCTACTCTGCAAATCAAGTACTGGACTTCACTGTAAGAATGTGAAAAAAAAAAGTGGTGAAGCAACATGCCTGGTTGTAGTAGGACTGGTCTGGGAATTCACTGTGTGAAACTGAGCGAGCCTCCTAATACTCTCTGTCTCAGTTTACATATTTTTCAGAATAGTAAAGCTAATTTTTTTCTTACTTGGGCAGTCCCTGACAAAAGGTGATAAAAGGTGATAAACACACTCTAAGTTTGTTTAGTTTTAAAAAGCAAAATTTAAAATTCATTTCCAAATTGACTCTGGTCCTTTTGGGTACTTAAACTACAGCTGGTTTTGTGGATATTGTAAGAAGATTTTAAAGTTAATCAATCTTGCATGCCTCAGATATAGGAAAGTAGGAGCAAAGAACACAGGCAGGGCTCACAATGGCTGTAAAGAGAAGAGCAGGTGGAGGAGATTAAGTGTAAACTAAAACAGAGCAAAAGGGAGATATGGCAAGAAGAGGCCCTGAAACTGAGGAAAGGGAGAGATATGATGAAGTGGGGAGGTGCTTTAAAAGAGGTAGTTAATTGGATGTGATTTTTTTTAAAAAGCCTTTCATTTAAATCCTTTTGCCTGGACTGTGGACACTAACATATAACGCAGTTGAAGGAAGGGAAAACACTCTGCTTGAGATTCACTTTAGGTTTTATATCCATATGAGATTAAGTGTGTTGTACTTTGTCATACATTTCACTTCATCCTGTTGAAACAGAAATATCTGTTCAGTATCTACTATGAGGGACTGGAGGTTAGAGTCTCTTCTATTTGTTGGTGATTTATATCTGATAATAGTGCCTCTTCTTGGACCCATAGAATACGCCCATCCTACTTGAGAAGCTACATTAGGATACAGTATCCTTTCCAAAACAACATTATTGTATATATGTGTATGAGGGTTTTATGGGGGGAAATAAAAGCTTGATTCTGACAGCTTTGTAGTTCAAACTAGCAGATTTGCTTTCATCTGTTTTGTGAGGTTTATGTTTGCGTTCATTTTTAGCATTGTTTCAGTGAAAAGAACAAGAGTAAAGTTCATCTTCAGCTGTGAAGACCAAAGGGAAGCAGCTGCCTGGTGCCTGATAGCTCATTTCCATAAGAGGAGATTTCTTTCCTTACTTGCAGCTCCTTAATATTATGCCCATCATCTTGGTAGTGGTGGTGCTTCATGTGTTCCCATTAGACCCCAGAGAGCTTGTTAGACCTCCACCTGCTAAATCTCCTTGGCAGTGTTAGGGATCTGAACATTCTCCTAAAATACTTCATTGAAAAGAAAGTGAACTTCAAACACCCAGATTAATAAATTTAATTTCACTGACTGTTGCAGTGCCTGGAAGCAATGAGCCTTTCATGACCCCTGGACAAATGCCTAACAGTGGAATACAAGATATGTATAACCAGAGTCCATCTGGAGCAATGTCCAACATGAGCATGAGCCAGCGACAGCAGTTCTCTTATGGAAGTGGCTATGACAGGAGGTGAGTCAATCTTCAGGAAAAAGCAAAGCCTATTAGTGAAAATGATCCTCTCTCTTCCCTTTTCATTTTTCCATTCCACCTTGCAGAGAACATAACAGCGTACATTTCCTACAGCATCTTACTAAATCACTGGGAGTCAAACCACTGGTAATGACTGAGTCTAGCTGTTCATAGAAATTAATAAGGAGGAATTGTCACACCTTAGAAATCACTCAGGCTGCAGCAGATCAGCTCATGGGTGTCTGACAGCTGCCTTCAGCTGGCAGCTGGGCTGGGCTGTGATAGCATAAAGTAGCACTTGAGTTGGTCTCCTGGCCATGTTTTTTACCTAAACAGTTGCTAGTTGGCTTTTAATGAAAAACAAAATGCACAGTCTAAATGTGTCTGATTTGTGGTCTGTGGGTGAATTGCCTTTGGAGAGTCTGGAGTCTGTTGTCAGAGCTGTAGCAGTATCAGTCTTGCAGTGTGTTCAGCAC
>NW_005054316.1:6684371-6706347 GCF_000277835.1 Geospiza fortis | reverse complement strand
TTCAGCAGGGCTCTCATAACTTTGTCATTCAGTGAAGTACGTGAAATAAATTTGGTCATCTTTTGTTTATCTGGAGAAAGGCTTTGGAAATAGAAAGTGATAAAATCACTGATGTCTAAGCATTGGTAGAGCAAGCAGAATGTTCTGGGAATGTTTGGATTATATTAGGTATTCTGGCAGATTTTGCTGCTCTGGCCATATTCCTGCTTTTCCTTTCATTAGGCTGTGTACTTAGCTTCTCTTTTTGTTTCCTGATGGTTGACAGAGCGGTGCAGTGTGGGGCTTTAAAGTGTAAGGGCAAAGTAGTTTTCAGTCAGTAGTTTTAAGTAGTAGATGTGTCAAGTAAAACAAATATCATCATGCTATTCAATAGGTCATATTGCTGGGGAGTTGGTGAGAATAAGGGCTCCAGTGGAAGGTGTTAAGTCAAGGGAATGTTTCCTTTGAAGGGTGTGATTTATTTTATTAGGTTGGCAATTTTGGAAAATATGTACTTTTTTACAGAATAGGGTTTCCTTTGTCATTTTTTAGGTTGGATCATGGGCTGGGTCGTGAAGGCAGTATGGTACCACCTGGTCAAGGCAATGTGGTGCCTTCAAACAGTGACCCAAGCATGTACTTTCCTAATTGTTACCCTGGCCAGCAAAGGTGAACACTGATTTCTCTGTTTGTAGTACCCACAGTAACCAGCTAACAGCTGGCAGCCCCTGTTGGGAGCATGAGGCACAGCATGTGGCCTCTCGCTGTGTTACTTCTGTTCTGCTCTCTTGTTTAGGCTTTTACCCTTGGTTCAGTTCTTGCAGGGGGAGCAGAGGCTCCTGTGAGTGAGTTGATTTCTGCAGTAGTAGTATCAGCTGTTAGAAAAGAAGCACAGGACTAGAACGTAGTTTACAGGCCCACGTTCTCCAGAGCAGCGTTAAATGATCCCAGCTTCCACAATTTCACCTGGCTTATGGTTATCCTGTGGCTAAAACACTGAACATTTAGAAAGTCATCCTTTGTGGATAACATGTGTGTACCTTTGCTGAATTTTGTCTTACTGCATATACTCTTGGACAGCTACAGACAAG
This sequence comes from Geospiza fortis, assembly GCF_000277835.1. Taxonomy (NCBI): domain Eukaryota; kingdom Metazoa; phylum Chordata; class Aves; order Passeriformes; family Thraupidae; genus Geospiza; species Geospiza fortis. Next base: position 6,705,277 of record NW_005054316.1, on the reverse strand, counting down.
TCCCCTCATTTACATTGTTCTTTTAACTGGCATTGGATAATTTCTCTCCATCCATGTCATAATTTTAGAGACACTGAATTGCTATTTCTTTCTCTCTGGTCATCTCTTTTTAAAAGAAATTAGTTTTCTATGTTAGGAAAAATGAGGCCCCATTAGTTCTTTTAACATGTCAAGTTCCCCAGTTCTCTGTTTCTGTAACTCTTCCTGATAAATTTCTTCTATAATTATCCTCTAATTGTTGATGTGTTCTCACTGATAGTGTACAGAGAGAAATTACTGACATATTAGCCTGCAATACAGTGCTATTTATCAGTCCTAATGCTTTCCAAGTACTTGATTTCAGCAACCTAAATTTCATTCATATGTGCTAAAAATATTGCACTGTAGTGCTCCTCAGAGGTCTTAATGGCCGCAGGTAAGTTTCCAAGTGCAACACAACTTTGTTTCTTATTGTGTATGCTTCATTATGCAACTTTAATTAAAAATACACAAACATTACCAAAATTATGAGTACTGTTTTTACTCACTTTAAATTGATATATTCTTGAATAATCCAGAAATAATTCTAATAGCTTGCTATTAGAATTGTATTAAAATTGTAGCTTGCCACAATAATTTTTACCTGCAAACTTTTAGCTCTACACCAGACACTTCCCCACCAAGGATGGGCTCCCCATGTCTGCAGCTGCCTTTCTTACCTCTTTGCTGACCATACCCTCTTCCCATTCCTGACTGCTCCCTCTAAATCCCTCTGTTGTATTTTCATTGCTCCCCCTCTCTTCTATCTACTTTACCTCCTTCCTTCCACAACCAGCTCCAGCAGAGCTTACTACCTCAGGCTCAGGACCATAACCAGACTGTACCTACAGCTTGTTTCCAGATGGCAGATACCTTCAAGGTGCAAGATTTTCAGAGGAATTTACTTTTCCTGGTGGCTTGAAAACTCCAGCAGCTCTAAGTATTGATTTGAATGCTTTATTTTAGGCATGAACCATATGGGCAGCAGTATCCAGGACAAGGACCTCCCTCAGGACAGCCACCATATGGAGGACATCAACCTGGAATGTATCCACAGCAGCAGGTAGTAGAGGGGGGAAATAGCTATGTTCATAACATTTGTTTCAAAAAATTCACCCAGGATTCTGTATTGAAAAATTTGTTTATAAAGTGTATGTTTTTTGGCACAGAGGAGCATTGTAATTCTGGTCAAAGTCACAGCCTGTATGGATAACCAATGTATGTGCAGCTGTAGGTAAATGTGTTCCTTACACTGGAAGAATGTAAATTCTAACAGATGTTCTGTGGCTTTGGATGTGCATCAGGTGATTGTCCCAAGTTAATAACCAGCAGACTGGGAAAGTATAAAGCATAGTTAAGTGAAGTGACAAACAGAAGTGAAGTAACAAGTGAAGGAACAAATAGAAAAGCTGTTTGGATGACAGGTTCAAGGACCTTAATTTAATGTCATGCAGCCAAGTGAACCCAACAGAGAACTGGAACAAAGTAAAATGAGCAACACTCTCAATTATTTTCAGTGTTCTGGTGGGTCATATGAGATACCTATCTTTAATTTAGATCAGAGGGCATATTCCAGCATGATGTCTCTAGTAATAATATGGTACAAAAACATAGGAGAGAATGTTATTGGTGTTAAAAATAGTTTAAAAATTTGTACATTGCAGTCTCTCCAATTCCTACAACTCAAAAATACAAATTATATTAATTAATAAGATTTTTTTGTTACATGCATGATTAATACCTTCTGAGCAAAATCCCACATTAGAAGTCAATAGCAAAACTCCACTGACTTCAACAGGATCAGTTTCATTCTGTGTGTTATTGATTCGGTTCTAGTCATACAATACCTGAAGTTGGCTTTCAGAATAGAAAGCATTTCCTTATTATAAAAAACTGAAATGTAAACTAGTTTTGAGCCAATTTCAGATAGTTCTTTTCAGTTTGGGATAGAGTTTTACTAGGAAATAGGGGTCAGGAGTTGGGAGTGCGGTGGGGAGAAACCAAAACAGATCTTAGATTGCACTGTACTAAAAGCATATATAAATTTAAATTTCAGAATTTCTTGTTTATCTCTTTGGTTGATAACATCTCAAAGATGGCATAATCAGAAGACTGTTTTGTTGTTTTTTATGACGAGCATATGCTAGCAGTCTAGGTGATTTAGTGGGGGAACTGCAAAGATATATAACAGAACAGTTTGTGATATTCCATGCTAACATGTGCAGGGAATATATTAACTACATGTTCCTTTAAGCAAGGAGACAGCTAGAATTGTAAAAATATATTTGGCCCTGTCCTTAGTGCTGTTTATATATTTTGTACAATGACTCTTGAAAGCAAAATGCATTAATGCAGAAAAGCAGTGGAGAATGAAGGACAAGGATCCTGACCAGCCTCAGCTTCTCTTTCCCATCCCCAGAGGATTCCACTTCTTCATTTAGCTAGACATTCTGTTGCCATTAGCTTATTTACAATTTCCTAAATCTTACTCTGTAGTGGTTCAGGAGGAATGTGAAAAACGACCCTTTCAAAGCTTTATCTACAGCCCGAAGGCTAGGGAATGACCTGCAAAGGAGGTGATTGGAGCATGAACTCCTGGGGCTAATGAAACACTTGGAGCCAGGTTTTCCAGTTCCTGTATGAATGCTTTCATCCCAAGAGCTATTATGCAGCAGGTGCCCTGTGTTGGTGGCTTTTTGTCCTCTGTGAGGTCTCAGAATTCCACATCTCAGTGGAGAGACACGTTGTGCAGTCTCAATGTCCTGCTGAGCTTGTCCACAGGAGGGAGGAGCTCAGGTGCAATATTGTCCTCTGCACTGGGGACCATTGGGCACATTGGCACTGCATGTACCAGGGTGCTGAAGTGCTTTTAAAAAGGCACATGCTTCATTCCCAAGTGTCTGCTGTGAGCACTGAGTCACTGTGGCAAAACAAACACGACCTTCTTAGGTGTGGCTGCTGCCAAGTCATTGCTTAATGTATAAATTGGCCCCAAGGGTGCAATTTGCTACAGCAAATAGTTCATGTAAGGCTGGAAATAGGTATTTCTCAGATAGCCAGAAAGCTTCTACAGTAAGTTTAAAAAAAATACTTTCATACAATATAGTAGTTGTGGTTTTATGTGCACCAAAGTTGGAAGATGACTTTATGAATCCCAGAGCTGTTTTAACTTTCCCATATTGAATACAGAGAGAATTTTATCTGATCTTAACTCTAGTACATTAGTATACATTGTACAATGCTACTGAGCTACTGAGTTTCCGGGGGAGCTGTAACTTTGAATTTGCCATAGATCATATATTCAAAAATCACCCATTTAATTCACATTTTTTGCTTCAGAACACTCAGTGTGGTTTGAACTGTGGAACAAACTCCCACAGGAACTAAGGACCGCTGCAAACCTTACCACCTTCCCCTCAAAGAGCAACATGTCTTTTTTTTGTTCTGCCATCTTAAACATAAATACATTCAAGCTTGTATGGTTTAAAAACCACTCAGCTCTCCCCGAGGTAAAACAGCTTACCTCACACAACATTCCCCATTTGAGAGGGTGAGAAACAAAGAGGGAATAAACCATAGGTGGCAGCTGTTAGTTACATTGCTTAATTCATTATAGAACAGCAGGGTAAGAACCTGCATAAACTAGAACAGAACGTTTGGATGTGACCATTTGCTGTAATAATCTCACAGTAAATTAAATGTAATTAGGATGATTTGGGAAGAGGACAGTTGCCCAAAGAGGACAGTATTCCTGGGAATTACACAGAGTGTCAAATGCAGCAGATTGTTTTCTCCTATTAATAAATTTATTGTCTGTAGCTGATGTCATATTGTAAGATTCAGTGTTTCAGACATGCATGCTTGCAGCATATCTTGTTACTTTAAGAGTTTATTCAGTGCTTGTCTCTTGAAATGATTCACTGGGTGGTTTTGAATTTTTTTTAAGATTTTTCTTCTTAATAGACTAAGCATAAAAAAGAAGTGAAAATATCTTAGTTGGTGAGGACTGTTGCCTTTTCATACATGTATGAAATGACCAGTGGAATTTAGTCTCACAGATGGGGAAGGAAAGGAAAAAAAATAGAGCAAGCATAAGAAAATTTAGCCCAAGGATAAGCTTCCATTTAGTATTCATTTATAAGCACAGCAAAACAGAGGCTTAAAAAGAAAGCACTGGATCAAGCCTAACAGCGCTGTGTGCCCGACTCTGGAGTCGGCATGATCCCTCTAGAACTAAGCGCCTTCAGCTTTTTGAATGAGCTTTCATCCAGTATATTCGTGTTGTGGGTGGAGTAAAAGTGACACATCTTTCCAAAATTTTCTTTCAGAACTACAAGAGACACATGGATGGCATGTATGGGCCTCCAGCCAAACGCCACGAAGGGGATATGTATAACATGCAGTATGGCAACCAGCAGCAGGAAATGTATAACCAGTACGGCAACGCTTACACAGGGCCTGACAGAAGGCCAATGCAGGGACAGTACCCATATCCATACAACAGGGAAAGGATGCAGGGCCCAGGACAAATGCAGCAGCATGGAATACCTCCCCAGATGATCGGTGGCCCCATGCAGTCGTCATCCTCCAGTGAAGGTCCTCAGCAGAACATGTGGCCAACACGAAATGATATGCCTTACCCTTACCAGAACAGGCAAGGTCCAGGAGGCCCTGCACAGGCCCCTCCGTATCCAGGGATGAATCGCACTGATGATATGATGGTACCTGACCAGAGGATAAACCACGAGAGTCAGTGGCCTTCTCATGTCAACCAACGGCAGCCTTCTTATATGTCATCCTCAGCCTCCATGCAGCCTATCACTAGACCTCCTCAGTCATCCTACCAGACACCACCCTCTATGCCAAACCACATCTCCAGAGCTCCAAGTCCAGCATCCTTCCAGCGCTCTTTGGAAAACCGTATGTCTCCAAGCAAGTCTCCTTTCCTACCCTCCATGAAGATGCAAAAGGTTATACCCACAGTTCCAGTGTCACAGGTCACAGGACCTCCACCCCAACCACCACCAATTAGGAGAGAGATTACCTTCCCCCCAGGCTCTGTAGAAGCATCCCAACCAGTCTTAAAACCAAGACGAAAGATTACCTCAAAAGATATTGGTAAGCATCAAAAAAAACCCTAATATAAATTGTGAGGAAAGGGACTTTGATTCTGGTTTTGGGGTTTTTTTCACATTTTAAGACACTCTTGACAAATAGTGAACTTTGGTAACTACAATGTGATTGTTTTCAATAAAAACTTAATAACGTGCATCAGTGAGGATGATAGGTAAAACTCATCCCAGACAATCTGACATGAAATGAAAGCAGTATTTTATATGGAGACTTGAGGTCTTCGCAAATGCATTAAAAATGAAGCTTGCCTCAGATTTCAAAATGAGATGTGTTGAAAGGTCCTTTAGAATGTCTGTTAAATCACCAGTACAGCATTTAGCTTAGCAAAGCTTTGTATGTTTTTGTTCCATGGAAGCTCATGCTGTTCTGCTCTGTAGTTGCAGTCTCTGCTTTCCTTGAATGATCCATTAAATCATTCCACAGTATTTGTCCTGTTTGTTTCTCCCCCACTTCTTAAAAAGATCCCCAAGTATTTTCTTATCTTAAATTTTGGTTACATTTCATCCATTCAAGTTTTCATACTTCAAATTTCCACATTCCTGACAGAGTATTCTGCCTTGTTTACTGATGAATTGGGTTAGTCAAGTTCTTTAAGTTTGTACGATTGTTTCAGGCTCAGCAGTGTCAGGAAGAAGGGCCTTGCCAGGATATTCTCCAGCACTAAGGCTTAGCAGCAGTTACAGAAAACTGAACAGAACTAAGCAGTGAAAATAGGGTCTTAATCAGTAGCCACTTAATTTAAATTTGCATCCTCAGAATGTCACAGTTTACTCTTTCAGAATTCACTAACAGTCTCTACGGATGCACTAATACTGTTTTACTTCTCCCTCTTTCTCCAGTAACTCCTGAGGCCTGGAGAGTGATGATGTCTCTTAAATCTGGTCTTTTGGCTGAAAGTACCTGGGCGCTCGACACTATTAATATTCTTCTGTATGATGACAGCACTGTTGCTACTTTCAACCTCTCTCAGGTAGGTGGGAAAGCATTATACTTCCCAACTTTACAGGGAAAGAAAAGTGAAACAAGACACTTAGGAAAATGCTGCTGGCTTTTCCATTTTTTTCTAATTAACATATATTTTAATATTGAAAAACTTGCACTTGTTTATGATTGGCAACAGTGAGTAACAAGAGACAGATATAGGTCACATAGAGGAAATAAAGAAGCCTGAAGAAAGGATGTTTCTTGTAGAAAGAAGAATGTAGGAATGTAAGAATTTTAGCACTGCCAAAAGCCTAATGTGTAAACTCACACACATGATAGTATAATCCTTCAAAACAGCAGTATGTTAGTAATCATTCTTAATCTGTGTTTCTTTAAAGACTTTGCAAGACTATATTAAACTGGTTTTTGGTGACAACTTGTCCTGTTCAGTACTTCCCTGTGAGACTGTGGGATTTTATTTAATTGCTTATTTTCTGTTCCGTTTCTTCTTCCAGAGAATTAAGTTTTCTCAGGAATACCAAATTGACAATTTAAAGGCTAAAATCCACTGTCTATCCATAGTATACAAGCAACATAGGATTTAACAGTGTGTGCTTTCGCCTCACTGCCTCCCAGCATTTTTCAGCTCTGCTCTAATCATTTGCCTGTTAGGTGGTAGTAATAAATGGCATGCTGATAATTCACATCATCTAAAATTTGTACAAATTAAATATTCAGTTTCTCTCCTCCATTCATTCCTTGGTTACTAATAGTGTAGCTCATAATTTTTTAAATATAATGACTTTTTTTTTTAAATACAGACACAAATGGTACATTACATCCCACCTGACTTTAGAACTAGGGATATCTATAGCATGATTTATCTCACCCAGAAAAAGAGATCTAAAATAGGTCAGATGAATCATACCCTAGAAATGGCCTGTAAAAGACCATTGATTATAAAAGGAATCAAGACAATTAGGTTAGGTTGTGTGACTAGTGTGGGTGTTTGAAGTTAAAGGAGGTGAATCTCCTCTGAATTCTGACAGAAATTGTGTTAATATACCCTATGCAAATGGCACAGAATACCAGACATATTGTAAATACTTATATTCTTTTGTTATGTTTGCTTTGGACTCTGTTTCCAGTGGCAGCCAGGATCATATGATGCCTGGTAACTCCTGTGGTTTTGATAAGCATCAGTTTGTTCTTAGTTCTTTGAGAAGCTGGCAATCATAACAGAATATAGAATGGACAAAATAGAGAATGGACATTTTACTGAAAACCCATTAATGCACAATTGAAAAAAATCCACATTAAAAGCCAGAAAATTGAGCTGAATGCATCATAACAACAAAGAATTTTTAATAATAAAGCCACTAAGTGTAAATTAATACCAAGTCCAAGTACTGCCTTTCCATAAGAAAGTGATTACAAGTTAATTAAGAAGATTAAACCTAAATGAAAACTGTTTCTGAAGGGTGACTTACAGCACCAGCCTCCAATAACAGTTTTAAACTACTGCCAGACAAAAAATTGATCTATTCCAATAGAGATGAGATATTAATCTAGGATATCAGTACCTGGACCCTGAACTGCAGGTTCCTACATGACAATTGGTTTTAGAGACAAAGGAAGAAAGGAAAAATTGCAAACTTTAGATATCTAATAAAAGTACAAATCAGAAAAAATAGCCAAGTTAGGAACTTCAGTACTCTGTACAAAAAATGAAGAGTAATAGGCATTTCCAAGGGGACAGAACAGCTAAGCCAGATGTCTACTGTGGCTTAAAGGAGACATTAATAAAGTTCTGTACCTCTCATAGCTGAAGCAAACAGAGCCATGATAATTTGACATTATATACTGTTTGGACAGACTCTAGAAGAATTTCTTTTGATTAACTTCTGCCATGCAGAACCTAGCCACAAGTCCACAGCAGGATGAGACAAATATTCACACATGAATGCATCAGTGTTCCTAGTAAAATTCCATGCAGACAAAAATACTTATGTGATTATTATGTTCTTTCTTTCTTCTTCCCTCAGTTGTCTGGATTTCTTGAGCTTTTAGTAGAATATTTTAGAAAATGTCTGATTGACATTTTTGGAATCCTTATGGAATATGAAGTGGGAGATCCAGGCCACAAAGCACTTGATCATAAAGCAGCCAAGAAAGATGATAGTCAGTCCTTGGCAGAGGATACTGGAAAAGATGAGAATGACGAATGTATTGACTATTTTGATGAAGATGAGGAGGAGGGGGAGGATGAAAAGGTAGAAGGAGAAGAAAAGAGCATTGTTTTTTCTACTCCTGGTGCCATTGCTGATCCAAGTGAGAGGCCAAAACAAGCCAGTAAATTTGACAAGCTGCCAATAAAGATTGTAAAGAAAAATAATCTATTTGTTGTTGACCGATCTGACAAACTTGGACGCGTTCAGGAATTTGATAGTGGACTTCTCCACTGGCAGCTTGGTGGTGGTGACACAACTGAGCATATCCAGACTCACTTTGAAAGCAAGATGGAGATTCCACCACGCAGGAAAGCCCCTCCTCCCTTGAACTCTCCAAGCAAAAAGAAGGACCTCGAGGGGAAAGGCGAATCTGAGGAGCAGCAAGAAAAGAGTATAACAGCAACCATTGATGATGTCCTCTCAGCTCGGCCAGGGGCACTACCTGAAGACTCAAACTCTGGTTCCCAAACAGAGAGCAGTAAATTTCCCTTCGGGATCCATCAAGCCAAAAGCCACCGGAATATTAAACTGCTAGAGGATGAGCCAAGGAGCCGGGATGAGACTCCTCTATGCACCATAACTCACTGGCAAGACTCCTTGGCCAAACGCTGCATCTGTGTGTCAAATATCGTCCGTAGCTTGTCTTTTGTGCCTGGCAATGACACCGAAATGTCCAAACATCCAGGCTTGGTGCTGATACTGGGAAAGTTGATCCTTCTTCACCACGAGCATCCAGAAAGAAAGCGAGCACCGCAGACTTACGAGAAAGAGGAAGAGGAGGACAAAGGGGTGGCCTGCAGCAAGGATGAGTGGTGGTGGGACTGCCTCGAGGTCTTGAGGGATAATACATTGGTCACATTAGCCAACATTTCTGGGCAGCTAGACTTGTCTGCTTATACGGAAAGCATCTGTTTGCCAATTTTGGATGGCTTGCTGCACTGGATGGTGTGCCCGTCTGCAGAGGCACAGGATCCTTTTCCAACCGTGGGGCCCAACTCAGTTCTTTCGCCTCAGAGACTTGTGCTGGAGACCCTGTGTAAGCTCAGTATCCAGGACAATAATGTGGACCTTATCTTGGCCACCCCCCCATTCAGCCGTCAGGAGAAACTCTACGCTACTTTAGTTAGGTACGTTGGGGACCGCAAAAACCCGGTCTGCCGAGAAATGTCCATGGCGCTCCTATCGAACCTTGCCCAGGGGGACACATTAGCAGCAAGGGCAATAGCTGTGCAGAAAGGAAGCATTGGAAACTTGATAAGCTTCCTGGAGGATGGGGTCACTATGGCCCAGTACCAGCAGAGCCAGCATAACCTCATGCACATGCAGCCTCCGCCTCTGGAGCCGCCTAGCGTAGACATGATGTGCAGGGCAGCCAAGGCCTTGCTGGCCATGGCGAGAGTGGACGAGAACCGCTCCGAGTTCCTTTTGCACGAGGGTCGTTTGCTGGATATCTCAATATCTGCTGTCCTGAACTCTCTGGTTGCATCTGTCATCTGTGATGTACTTTTTCAGATTGGGCAGTTATGACATAAGTGAGAAGCCAAGCATGTGTGAGTGGAGATTAGAGGGTCACATATAACTGGCTGTTTTCTGTTCTTGTTTATCCAATGTAGGAAGAAGGAAAAAAAAAGAATCTTTGCTCCTCTGCCCCATTCACTATTTACCAATTGGGAATTAAAGAAATTATTAATTTGAACAGTTAAGAAATTAATATTTGCTGTCTATGTGTATAAGTACATCTTTTTATTTTATTTTTTTTAACCAAAGTTGCTGTCTAGTACATTCAAAGGTCACACTTTTTTTCCCATAGATTATCCTTTTCAATGTTCTTTTCCATGTTTGTATTGCATATTTTTTGGGAAGCGAACTAGTGACTTTTTAAAAAAAATGTTATGGCAAACCATTGTATGATGGGGAAAAAAATCTCACCACTTTGAAACAAAAAGGTGAAAAATAACCAACATACCAAGTTCCTGTGTGTTTTATTTTTTCAGATAAGGAAAAAATAAAAAAAAACTTGTATACCATCACCCAAAGCTCTGTGCAATAGAAGATTCTAGTGATGTAGGTATAGGGGATCAAGGAGGGTGTCAGTCAGTAGTCAAAATCCAAAACAATACTGATTTCTCCTCAGGAGAAATGGTTATATTAGGCTAGGAGCAAAACAAAACAAAATAAGTCAAGTTAAAAGATTTTTAAACAAAACCTGAAGTTAAACATCAATTGCTTCCTCACCAGAACTGTCTTGTCTACATCTTTTTTTTTTTTTTGACCTTCCACAATGACAGTTCTTCACAATTCCTTTAATCATTTTTTAAAATATTTTTTTATTGCCTAAGGGCCGTGATGTATATAGAAGTTGTACATGAAACATACCCTCATTTTTTTTTTTAGTACAAAGTTTTTAGTTTCTTTTTCATGATGTGGTATCTACAAAGTGATAGTAGAATTATTTTTTTTTCTTTCATTTGGGCCATATCTCCAAAAAATAATAAAAAAAAAAGAAAAAAGAAAAAACCCAACACAGAAAACCAACAACTGAGGGTAATGTACAAGTTTCTGTATGTATAAAGTCATGCTCTATTTCGGGAGAGCAGCCGATCACAATTTGCTTTATAAATCAAGGTGTGGAAATGGTTACGTATGGATTGATTTAAGAAAATGGTTACCAGTCTACAGACAAAAAATATATACAGGAAGAAAAAAAAGGAAGAAACACAACTTCAAAGATTTTTCAGTGACAAGAATCTGCATTTGTATTTCAAGATAATGTAGTTAAAAAAGAAAAAACTTGATGTAAATTCCTCCTTTTCCTCTGGCTTAATGAATTTCATTTATTCAGTATAAAATCTTTATATGTTCCACATGTTAAGAATAAATGTACATTAAATCTTGTTAAGCACTGTGATGGGTGTTCTTGAATAGTGTTCTAGTTACAGTGTGGGATATCGGAAAGCAAACTAATTGCAAGAAAGAGCAATAATAGTTATTCTCTTTCCCCTACTTTATTATTATGACCTTCAAAAATATTATGCTATTGTATTGCAGCAACTTGCTCTTCTTTTAGTAAAGCCTTCTCACATCTCAGAGAAGCATTTTTAATTATTATATATAAAACCACAAAGCCTCAAAGGGGAAGACATGGCTGACAAGTGATAGTTCTGACTATGCAGGTACCCAGTCTCCGTGCTGCGTTTGGGGGACTGAAGGCAGATGTTAGAAAAAGTGACAAAAGATTGTGTTAAAGCAATAACCAACTGGAAGAAATCGATCTGTATTCACTACCTGTAATTCTCTCTGTTGGTGAAAGGTGCAAATACCCCAGTGATGTGGGTATTTAGAATAAACACCCACCCACTTCTGGATACTGTATGTCTCATTGCATACTTACGTGGCCTCTTATGCTGGGAGTCCCCCATTAAAGTGGATCAGGCTTTAATAGAGCACATCCATCCTTATAATTGGTGGGAGTTGGCCATTTCCCTTTCAGGAATTAGCTGGTTTCAGATACATCCACTCTCACCTGGTGATACCTTGTTGCTGAATATTGTTCAAGCACTAATTTTTGCTATTTTATCTTGGATCATTGACTTTGTTAGTGTGATCATAAAAAGCTAATAATAATCAATTTCCCTGGAATTGCCACATAATTACACTGTTAGTGGATATCCTCCTCCCCTCTCCAATAACAATACAGAGGTACTTGAAAATTACAACCCCCTTTGGCATACTGCCCATTTTGTTCATATAGATTGCTATAACATTAATATACGTAAGAGAATTTCAGAGACAGGTAAAGTACATATAATTATAAACCAAGTTTGAAACGTGCCTCCCTAGTGTCACGAGAAGTAATTTCTCTTTCTAGCTTCTCTTACTCAGTAATCTCTCTACTCCTACATCATTTGCTGCAGTGGTCTGTCTTCCTCTTGCATATCACTGCTTTTAGAAATGTCTGAATTATAACCCACTTGCAACTCTTTATCACAGAGGGAGGCATATTTCAGGGATGATTTTTACACCCTTTTGCTGGGCAGTGTGAAAGTAGAATGCCCTGGTAAACATATTTCTTACTAATATTTTAATGCTTGATGCTGCCCCATGGATACAAGCAAGCAGTTAAATAAACCCTCCGCTGAGTGCTACGCACTCCTTTCTGATCAAGGACACCAAAGGACATCTCTTCCCTCTTCAGCTTTCAGACCCAGAGTCCTCTGGGGAAAACTACACCTGTGGCAAAATACTCTCAGCTGTCAGAGGCAGCATGTTAATGCTCCTCAGGACTGCTCCAAGCCTGCTTAAAGAACATGGTGGGGAAAAACACCCAGCCAGCCACATAATGTCCACATGTATGCGACATTTCCTGTCGCTTTTCCAGCTGGGCCAAGAACTAGCCAAGGAAACACAGCAGTGAAAGGAAAAGGTTAACAGTACTCTGCCTGAACATACTCTGCCTGAACATGATTTTATTCTGTTACAGTAACAGTAAGCAGTCTGAATCACTGGTTAGTATTACATCACATTTATCAGAAGAAAGGTGACACATAAGAGCTCAAATTCTCCCTCTTGTCTTCATATGATTTCATCTTTGCCACAATGTCTGTTAAGCCTTTGGAGATGACCTGCTCATGAGGCTTGTGCACTTAGCATGTTCTGAGGGAGTCCTGACCAAGCTTGAACTGCTGTTGGTATTGTTCTTACAAGAGGTATTTATTTAGGAAGCAAATTCTACATTTTCATGCAGATGTGATCACTGTGATGAAGCTCAGAGTAGTAGTAACAGGATGGACTATTTGAGTTATTTAAGGGAAAGCAGCCAGTTAGTATTTTTGGCACTAATCAACCACAAATACTTGACTAACTAACTGTATACATGTCTATAAATCTACCTGATTCTTTGGCAAACCCAAGCAATTAATTACTTGCAGGTTGAAAAAATATCCATGTATCTTTACTAACCTTTAGAATCACTTCAGGAATTAAATGCCTGTCCCCTTTGACAGGAAATAATGGTTTTGTTTCTTGTTAACTTCCTACACTACTCTTCCAGAAAACCCATAAAACAAAAACCAGCACATGAAAATATCCTTCTCAGACACTCCATGTTTTCAAATACCCAAAATGAAAGATGGAAAGGAAAACCTGTGTTCAAAAGTCTGTGCACTTTCTCTTCCATCTTCTTTTGCTGTTTCACACCACCATCTGTGCCATCACCAACACAAGACCATTACCTTTTGGCATGGATACATCTAGAAGAAATATTTACTTAATTAGAGGAATACTGTAGGAAAAGCATATACACATGTTACACATTAATGATTCCTGTACAACACTTTAACAATGCAATTCAGGCTACACCTCATATTTTATGAATAATATGAAAATACCTCATACTAATAAAGAGGTGTAACTGAAAAAAAAATTACCGTCATCTCCACTGTTCCCCCCTATAGAAGAGAGAGGATTGTAAACATTCATATAGTGCAGGGGCTCAAGCCAATTTGAAACTGAACAGAGGTGGCACACAGTGAGTTCACTTTTCAAGAAGCTGTGAGTAGATTACTTACTCTGCAGGCACTAGTGGTGATGTACCTCAGCAATAATAACACTACCACAAGAAGTCAGTCCTTTTAACGAAGAGCAATCTGAAATCTTGAGTCTGAGTACTGCAGAGAAATACGACTTCTATCACCTTTGGCCCAGAATTATCAAAAATGTGGACCCATGCTCACAGAAAAAAAAACACAAAGCAGTCCCTGCTGCAAAAAGTTTATTTTTCAAGTAATGACGAAGCCACTGGAGGTAGAGAAAGAGGAGAAAATAGAAACAAAAACAACAGTAAACTGAAAAGACAGGTACTACTCTTGTAACAAAGTGGAATTCAGAGATCTAGAACACGGCCCCATGCCACTTTAACTTTTCTCAGGATAATATGTGAAATTTCAGGATGCTCCCTAGTTGTTTTGTCATGAAATCTTACAGTTCCCCATGGCAAACTCCATCCATCCCTCAAAAATTATTTTAAAGATTACTGAGCATGAAGAAAGGAGAGAGGAAAATTAAGGGGGTGGGGGGAAGGGTGAACAGGCATGGTCATTTGGAGAAAGACAGAACACAAAGCTGAAAGAAAAGCTTCCTATGTCCCTTACTCTCTTTTTATGTCATTCCAAAGAAACAATTAAACCAAGCTAGGGGAATTTGGCATTTCATTGGTGGCTGGTATGAATACAATGGAATTAAAAACATATTTTTAGTGGGAGCAAGGGAAGGAAAGTATGAGTCTCCAAGTGTAGACTGGTAAATTCAAGTTTTTCTTAATTGCATTTACCTTTCAAAACCTCAAGTCAGCAGGAATGAGGAAGGATTAATACTGTCTGCATTGTTAAATCCACCCTCAGTTGTTTATTTGTGCACTGTCAGAAATGGGTTTGCAAAGTCTGGCCATCCTTTCTGTGAGTGTCAGTAGCTCCAGATAAAGGAGACAGCTGTTCTGGACTGCATACCAAATACAGCCTGTCATGTGCCTAAACTACTCATTTTGTACTTCTAATTACTAATTCTAACACAAGCTAAAATGCATTTCAGTACAGTATAAAAAAGTGTAGTTTTATACTTCACATTTGTTTTAACTGGCATAAACAAATGAAGTAGCAAGATCTTCATCTGATGCCCTCAACAAAGCTATGTCTTCCCCTGCATTTGTTAATTTACTTGTTGTGTCATTACTTAGTATATATTGCATTTCCATTAATTAAGCATAGTTATTTATATTGAAAGGGTGATGCAGTGGAATTGCCTAGCTAGCAGAGCAAATCCCTAATGACTTAGGCATCTCTACAGTGTTTATTCAGGTCTGCAAACAGACTCCTGAAGGACAAACATTCTGACTTTTGCTCTACTATAGAGCATTTTTAAAAGGCAAGTTGATGTATTATCATGCCAGGAGAAAGATATGTTTGCCTAACATGAAAAACACATGCTAGATAAAGCTTATAGTACTCCATGATGCAATTCGATTTCACATGTAGTAATTTGCTTACCATTTCTGCATACGCATCTGCAACCGAGAAGAAGAAAAACAACTAAATCATGGTTTACCATCAAATTATAACACCAAATTTCAAAATCAGCTATTAAACTTCTTTCCCTCTAAGAGATTTCAGAAAGAAGCGATGTTCCACTGGATATATCACCACCAGTGAAGCTTACAGTGGACTCCTTCAAGAGGATTCTTTTTTTGTCTTTTAGTATGAAAGATGAAGCTCTGTACATACTGAAACACAAAATCTGAGAAATACTCTAATTTAAACATAAAGCTTCATCTGCAGAACTACCACTATGCATTTTACACGCAGTTAGGGAAGACAGACTTGTAACAAGTTATTTGTTATCAATATCCTGAGTCCACCTAAAAAATAAAAGTGTATTTCCACCCATTTGCATAGTCATGCATATTTCACTGGCATGTGTCTCACAGTGCAGAAGTTGTTCTTCTCTTTAGTTCCTATTTTTTTCTTAATATTTACTCCCTAAACCTCTCATGTTGCTTCCTTCCTTTCCCCGATGCATTAGTACCAAATAGAGAGTCCTGATTTTTCAAATAGCCTAGGGTTTCGCTGTTATTGATACCTTCTAGTATACAGAGGCATTTCTTCATTGTGCGGAATTAAGTCACCAGTTCTTGAGACAGTAGCATCTTCCAAATGTTCTCACCCTGTAGGAAAAAGTGACTACAATGGCTCCCAGCCTTAACAGTGCAGATGTGGTCGAGATCTGCCAAGGACAGGTAAAGAAGAGAAAAGAGCCTCGAGTTACACATCTGATGTGTAACTTCAAAAGACGGGCATGTTACTTACAGTAAGCATGGTCAGGATACCTCCCACTAAACCAGGCTGCTCAAAGCCCTATCCAGCCTGGCCTGGAACCCTTTCAGTCATGGGGCACCCACAGCTTCTCTGGGCAACCTGTTCTAGCGCCTCACCACCCTCACAGTAAAGTTCTTCCTTATATCCAACCTCAACCTGTTCTCTTTCAGTTTAAAGCCATTGTCCCCCATCCTATCACTAAAAACCCTCATAAAAGTCTCTCTCCAGCTCTCTTGCACGGGTCTCCAGAACCCTTTAGGTACTGGAAGGCTTCTTTAATGTCTCCCCAGAGCTTTTTCTTCTCCAGGCTAAACAGCGCCGACTCTCTCCACAGGAGAGATGCTCCAGCCCTCTGTTCATCTTGGTGTCCCCGCTCTGAGCTCGCTCCAACAGGTCCCTGCCTGTCCTGCGCTGGGAGCCCCAGAGCCGCACGCAGTCCGCCAGGCAGGGTCTCCCCAGTCCGGAGAGGCGCAATCATGTCTCTCGCCAAGCTGGCCACTCTCCACCCCTCCTCCTGCGCCACCCCAGCCTCCGGTGTCCCGCTGCTTCGCAGTCGGTGTGGGAGGCCTGGGGCGGCCGAGGGAGCCGCCCTCCCACAGCCCCTCTGCCACCAGGACAGCATTTCCCTGCAGCATGCTTCCCCTGCTTCCCGCGGCGCAGGCTGCGCTTCCCTCCGGCCTGCCCTTCCAGCTGCAAACACATAATTCAATTACCCTGAGCTTAAATTTATTGTTTAAAATGGCGCTTAGGTTTAATGCTTTTTCAATACTTCTTTGTCATTTGAAATCAATTAATAAAACTCTTTACACGTACTATTTAAATCAACTTTAATTCCAAGCCTTGGCAGAATCAATATTTAGCAGGTCGCTGCAATCCATCCCAGTCTATTGGCACAGGGGGAAGCAGGAGCGGCCCCCTCCCCTGAGGGCTGTCCCGTGTCCCCCGAGGTGGCAGCCAGCTCCTGGGGACCCCCGGCACCCACCCTGCCACCAAGTGCCACTCGCACGCGAGCACTGAGCAGCCCTTGGCTGCCTTCTGCAATCGGGCGCACCAGCTGAACACCATCGATGAGTTCCCAAAAGTCAATCCGACTTTATGGTTTTGTTCCGGCTCTGAGAACAGAATTGAGGTAATTTTTGTTTGATGCACTCAAAATCACAGAATCACAGAATTGTCTGGTTTGGAAGGGACGTTAAAGGTCATCTAGTTCCAAATGCCCTGCCAGCGACAGGGACACCTTCCACTAGACTATGTTGTTCAAAGCCCCATCCAACCTGGCCTGGGACATTTCCATGAATGGGGCATCTATATCCTCTCTGTTCCAATGCCTCACCACCTTCTCAGGAAAGAATTTCTCCCTAATATCTAATCTAAACCTGCCCTTTTTCAGTTTGAAGCCATTCCCCCTATTCTGTCCCTATATGCCCTTGTAAAAAGCCTCTCTCCATGTTTCTTGTAGACTGGGGAAGTGGATATAAAAGTGCGCACACACACACATATATATTTTTTTTCTTTCCAATTTCACAAGGAGGTGTTTGTATGAGAGCTCTAGTTATGAGCATGGCTTTTGTCATCAGTTTTTGGGAACCAAGCAATTAGCATACTATATCAGACTTAAGCACATACAGATAAGCTTGTTCTAATTTTAAAAAAAAAGAAAAAAAAAATAAAAAGGTCTTTCAGCTCATATTGAAAGAAATATGAGTACTAGTCATTCACTGAAAGGACCACTTTATCATTGTTAAGCTAGTAAAAAAAATGCAATCCTTGCCTCATATTTAGAAGCATCTAGTAATATGCAGTATTGTAAGACCCTTCAGTGCCATGGTAATATATTAAAGACATACCTCTTCATTTTAACAGAAAAAGAAGTTGAAAAAATGTCTTTTGTTCCAAAATTCATTGCCTTATAAAGAAAAAGTAGCTGGTACCATTTATTATGCAATACTCTAGAGCAAACAATGATTTTGTTGTAGTCAATTATGAAAAATGCAAGCAGAACAATCATTTAAGCATAAATTTTCATTTTCTAATTACTTTGTAGGCAGTGGTGGTTACTAGTGTTGGTATCAGCATTATCAGCTGTAGATAAGTGAAAGTTTAAAACACGTGGTATTATCTTCACATTTTTTAAGAATCTTTTTCCAAGTTCTGTGCTGTTTTGAAAAGAATCAAATAAATAATAACCCGTTCTTCCATTAACTATATAACAACAAACAAAATATTGCAATATTTTGTTATTTCTGTGGTTTGAAGCATCTGGTGGCTGCAGACTAAGATATCAAGCACATCTTGAGTTTTATTTTTTATTAGGAAGAAAACAACGTAATTGTACCAATATATAACAGGTAAAATAATAGAAATATTCTTGGTAAATAGGTAAAAACTCCCTAATATGACAAAGGTCTCTGTAAGACTTAGATGATTCAGACTTTCCGTCCAGATTTCTTCCTCAACAACTTATGTGAGAGATCATGAACTAGTTTGGGTCTGTCTTCATACCTCTCACTGTTACTCTGCTTAGAGATTTCCTTCCAACCAGTAAATCAATCAGTAAATTCAAGTGGTTTGTTCAGAATGTTTCCCATAATAAAAATACATTTGAAAGCAGTATATCTTTTTTGAAATTTCCCAGTTGAAGTGGAAGTTCAGTCCCCAATCGAGAAAACACAAATTTTAATCCAAATAAAGAAGTGTGTTGACTAGAAGTGTGTTGTCAGGAGGGATAGGAATAACAGAAGGGGATGAAGGACAGCAAACTGGAGAAGCTTTCCAAATCTCCCTGCCACTGGTACTCTCTGAACGATGATGAATGTTACTTCAAGCAAAGAAAAGGCAAACAATCCTTACAATGCTCTCAGTATCACACTATTGCCAAGGCATCCACATTTTTCAAGGAGTTTCTCATGAGCTGTGTGAATGGTACAAGTCACAGTAGGTAACCAGCCATACCTTTGCTTCACCTAGTTACAGCCTTGGGGAACTCAGAGCTTTACATTTCCCTGCTGGCTAAATCTCTTTGTCTTACTGGCACATTAACTCATTTCTGGCCTGCCAGGTATTTTAGTGGAGCTGGCAGCATTCGTACAGCCTTGAAGTCAATCCATAGCCTCTGATTCAACCAAAGTTATGCTACAATACATCACATGCCATTACAATGCTTCTGGTTCACTGCTGCCTTTTAGGCAGTCTGAGGAACTCACCTTGAGAGCCAAAAGCTGCACAGAAACCTCTGTTTCCCTGCTGCCCACACTGCCTGGAAGCTGTGGCAGAGCTGGCTTTCTCCAGTGCTGCCCCAAGGCTGTAAGGTGGGGCAGGGCCCAGCACAGCTGTGTGGCTGAGTGCAGGCAGGTGTCCATTAGCAGAAGGAAATGCTTCTGAAGGACCTGAGAGTGTCAGGCAGAACCTCTGGCAACACAGGAGAGCATGGAAAACAGATGGAGTGAGAGCAATGCTGTCCATGCTTTTTCTGCACTGCTTACCTCCTCAAAGGACTTGACCCAAAAAGGCCATGGGGACACAGGAGAGATGGTTGCTAACACTTTTCTAAAAAAATGTTTCACTTGGCTTGATCAGGTTTTTTGAAAGGTTAGCCTGACCAGACTGAATTAAACTTCTTCATCAGAAAATGTGTGATGCTTGAGAATTAGAAATTATTTGGAGGTACAGAGTGGGGCCTGGAAATGATGAAGATTATAGAAGTTACATTGTAATAGGTTGTTGCTGATTTTAAAGCCACTTTAGGACAGTGCAAGTACATGCTAAAGTCATGTAGCATTAAGCTGAACTTAGACATATCTTTAGAGTTCAAAATATCCTTAAAGGACTTTTGTATCTCACAGAAACTTAATAAAACCAAAAAACTGGCTAGCATTTTTGTGCCAACCTCTTGCCCACAGGTAACAGCCGTGGCCACTCCATGCCTCTAAATACCTCAGCTTTAGAAAGTACTTAACTATTTTCTGAAGATCACTTTAAATGATGCAACACAATGAAACAGCAAAATTATGTCAGTATGGGGGTCTTCTGCATTTTTTGATGGTTGTTTCTACCCTTTCTGCAGACCCTTTAGATAATTTGTATCAAAAGGGTAGAAAGCAGCACTTAGTGTGGAATACTTGCTATTGGCTTCTTAATTCTGTCTTATTTTTCATTGAAATTCAAGCAAACAGAGCCTTCATTTGATAGGATACTTACCATACAAAATAATACTAAAATGAAGGGAGGAAAATCCTTTGAACCTCAACAGAGAGGTGAGAACTTGACATTATTTTTGTCTTTGGTTTGAAAAAATTCTCCTTAAAAAGAGAAAGGAACGTCAAAGGAAACTTCAGTCTAATAGGCTTTAATTTTTTTTACAGCATAAAAATTAAGTTTTCAAACTCTTTTTGTTCTCATCTGAGTAATACATTGAATTTGTTTAAATAACGAAATGTATAAATAATAAACATTTTGTAAATCTTCATCTGAAATAGTGATATTGAGGGAAACACTTTGAAGTGCAGATAATTCCCCTCATGGTCTCCTCCCCCCGAATCTTCTTCAGATCTTGCAGAACGCTTTACTGATTCCCCAGAGGCACTTTTGGTCCATTGAAGATTCTAGTTAAAGTAAAGAAAGATGTTTAAATCTTTTAACCGAGTTTTTGGGGTGGCATTAAATTAGAAGTGTAGATCTTTCTGTTTCCCAGACTTTTACTGCGCTGTTATTTAAGCTTCAAAGTTCAGTTCACAGA
>NW_005054316.1:6644506-6684354 GCF_000277835.1 Geospiza fortis | reverse complement strand
TTTAGTTCTCAGGCAAGCAGGAGACACAGATGCTATGAGCAGAGAGTGTGTGTCTGTATTGTTTGTGAAAAACACCCTGAGGCAAGGCATTCAAGCCTGCCTGTTAGGTTAGCGGGCTGGGCTCCTGCTTTGGAAAGCTCATCTGGAGACATATGAAAGGTGTTCAACCCTTTGGAAAGTCAATGGCTTTAAAACATTATGTAATTGGTATCTAAAAAGCTTTATGAAAATCTTCCCCTCACAAGGATCTAGGATCTCTTCAGCTACCCATGCCGAATGGCCTGTGCTTTCTCACACTCATGCAAATATTAAGCAAGATGAGCTTAATTATTTATTGGATTAGAAATAACTAAGAAGAGAAAGAAAGTAATTTTTATTTTAAAGTGTCAATTTAGGAAGGCTTTTAAAAATAGTGTTTATAGGAAATAGCAAATGCATAGCATGTTAGGATTACTGATTAGTTTAAAACAGTGAGTACAATAATCCATTATTTTAATTAGTTTTCCAAATTGCTGGCAAAAATAACAGAGAGATGTTGTCTGTGGAGAGGTAAATGCTTCCTTATAATTGTTTTGGATTTCGCTCTAACCTTTATTGAATTTATTGTTGTAATGACAAGTACATTCTTTTTATTCCTGCACTAATGTTAGGGAAGTTCACATGAAAGAATGAGGCATCTGGGAACTCAGCAGAGTTTTGTTTTGACAAATGACCTCATTGACCACGCTGACAAACACCAACTGTACTGGTAAATGACCGAGCCACAGATGTTCATGTTTCATACAGCTCTGGCTCAAGCCTTCCCTGCCTCCCAACTGCCTGTTGCTGCCCCTTTCCTGCAGCTCTGCTGGGCACGGCTTTTGTGTGAGCTCTTGAAACAAAATGAGCCAGGGAAACTCGCACAGCGTGTTTCAGTGGGTTATCATCAGCCACCTTGGCTGATTTTGCCTGAATCCGATGACCCAAGCTCTCGTACAAACTGCAGCAGCAGCAACAGACCAGCAGTGACGCTGCCAGAGCAGGCAGCTGACCATACACTGCCAGCCTTGGTGACCGTGGTGTGTCATGAGAGAGAAATTCATTCCCACCAGCCTTCCCCTCTCCTTTCCAGTAGCATTTAAATACCACTCACAGTGCCTGCTTCCCAAGGCAGAAATTCTCAGAATTGGAGATTGTGTAGCCCTTTTGCAAAGCAGTTGGGATTTGCTCCCTCCTCTTTATTTCCACTGAGTGCATTCCACAGGAAGACAACACTGAGTTAAATACTGTCTTAAGGATTCCTTTAGGCATTTGCCAGTGGTTGCCACAGGCTACAGCCCTGCTGAGAGCTGGCTGTAAGAGCAGGTTGCCTCATGCCTTCCCACAGCTCGTGTGTGTGTGTGTGTGTGTGTGTGTGTGTGTGTGTGTACGATTTTTCAGACGGCAGGATTTTTCAGACGGGGACACAGGGGTCCAGGTAGCAGAGTCCTGGGTGAGAGAAGTTTCTGCATCACCTGTAGAAGGAGAAAGATGAATAATGAAAGGGGCACTGGGTCAGTCAAGGCGGGAACTGGAAGCAGCAGTGAAGGTGCACCAGTATTTTGGTCTAAGACAGGTATTCCACTTCCTAGAAAGCATGACTTAGAGTATGCTACCACATCACATACATTGATGGAGCACCACACAGCACTCACTCTTCCTTGGAATGTTGATCCTTTGATCCACCAAGTAGACTTACCCAATGTCTGCAACAAGGATGGAGATTGTGGCATTGTGCAACCTTGTGCTCTCCAGAACTGGTGCACCACTTGCTTTCCTGTTCTGTGGCTGCAGGCACCAGAGGCATCACCTTTCTAAACCATGGTGCCTTCACATACATCTTGCAAGATGTGAGAAAAGAGGCAGAACACGTGAAAGTGAATGACAGAGGGCAGTTAGTCCCCAAGACTCGCTTTTTGTAAAAATATGGGCTTCATTTTGAAAGAGCCCATGAGCAAGGAACATTTTGCTCTGAAAATAAACAGATTCTCAAATTGCCTTGTGCTGTGCCAAATGATAGTGTAACCAACATTGATCTTAAGGCAAAGTCACTGAAATCATCATGAAGTTTCCCAATGGCTGCTTTGCAATAAAGCAAATGGTACAGGGGAAAGTCTTCTGATAGTCATTTGTACATTCACATAAGCGCCCAATGAAAACCAGCTATTCCATGGGCTTTCCTTGTTTAAATACAGTATTGTAAGTTTAGGCTTTGGTTTTATTCTTTTCAAATGTCTTCTGAAAAATCATGCATTTTCATCAGTAAGTAGTTCTCTCATCTCAAAGAAAATGTGGGTTTATATATAAATGTTACCCTGTAGGTTTCAGAGGCCTCTGAGTTTTGGTGGCTGG
The DNA here is from genome assembly GCF_000277835.1 of Geospiza fortis. Classification (NCBI taxonomy): domain Eukaryota; kingdom Metazoa; phylum Chordata; class Aves; order Passeriformes; family Thraupidae; genus Geospiza; species Geospiza fortis. Next base: position 6,681,984 of record NW_005054316.1, on the reverse strand, counting down.
GGGAGAGAGAACTGCTGCCTGCAGGGAGGGGAGTAGATATGATACTGGAGAAAGGACACAGCTAATATGGCTAGGGAGAAATGGATAGGGAAATAACGTGGATATCAGAGGGAAATCAGTTTAATGTTGATCTCTTGACTTTGTCCTATGTTAAATCTCTGGAGCACTGACTTTTTCCTGTGCTGTTTAGTGCAAGGTCAATGGTTACTAAAGCACTGTGTCTATCATTTTCCAGCAAATCCCCCACTCTCACCTCAGTCACTGCTCTCTGATCTATGTTCTCCTCCAGCCTCCTGCCCACCTTGTTTATCCAACTCATGTTTTAGTGCCTGTAGGTGATTCCTGCCCTTCACAGATGGCATGGAGACGAACATTTTTCATTTCCATTCTTGCTTATTCATGACTTTGTTCTGACAATGCTTCAGAACAAACAGTAATAGTACAGTTCATTATAAGTCTTAAAAACAAAGCATATCAGGAATTAAATCAATGCAAATAGTCTTTCTGTGGGAATAACTACTCACCTCAAAGCAATTTTCAGCCTTTTTTAATATTTATTGATTTTTTCCTTCCACCATTACTTTGTCCTGTCATAATGTCCTGTGTGCTTGTTCTGTGTTTTGACCTAATTTAAGACACTGTTCTGGGAGTCTGAATAGAGACATTAAGGTGTGGTACCAGAGAGTAGAGCTTATTCCTGACTACCTATTGCAATGTGTTATTGGGTGCACCACGTGAACATAAATCTTACTTTGCCGCTTACAAACTGTGTCAGTATCAAAGGTTTGCAATACTGCAATTACTCCAGTGCAGTGTAATTTCTCTTATATTCCAGGATCTACATGATCAAGGAGCAAGGATCCCTCTCTTGTTACTGGGTAGTAAAACACCATGCTCATAGTGGGGAGGTATAAATAATAGATGACAACATTTCCATTACTTTTTTCCCCACACTAACTAGGACTGGAGAGGACTTAAGTGTGTTTTCTTCTCTGGTCTCCTTATGGTGGCAGAATGACTAATCATTTTTGTTCACAAAATTTAATAATGTGCTAGGAGATATTTGGAAACATAAGTGCCTTTCTAAGCATGTGTAGCTAATCATTACTCTGGAACTGATTTCACAGAGCACCCGTGATGTGTGGTATCAGAAATTCTTCACTGAGACAGTCTCAGAAGAGAAAGAGAGTTGTGCATTGACAAAAATTTGAGGAGAAATTGGATTCACAGGAGTGGAAGAGCAATAAGTAAACAAGAGATTGAGCTCAGAGACTACCAATAGACAACCCTTGTGAAAAGCTGGAGGGAGAATATGGTCCTTCTTTCTCATGTGGAGGAATAATCTGAAAGCAGCCTGTGGACCTTTAGAGATCATCAAATGTACAGACAGTAACCAGTAGGAAACTGGAATTTCATATTACACAAACCTGATATTTCCATTTGAAGAAGCTCCAGAAAAGCTCTGATGGAGACCACTGTCTGTCCTGAGGCATTTAGTAACTGAGGGACACATCAGGTCTGAACAGTTCCTGATTCAGCACCCCCTGAGAATGAAGAAATGAAACACTATCTGTAAGAATGTGTGGCTCCTATTGCTTCATTTACACACTGTTCAGGTCTCAAACCTATTAACACAGCTCCAGGAAATCTTGAATTTCAAATGTCTGACTGCATTGAGCTTTGCACTTGACTAATCAAGTCAAACATTGTCTGCTAATCAGATTTACAGGTGTGAACCTGTCAGCATGTGGGGATAGGCCACGTAAACCTGCAAAGGGATTCAGATAGCTGCCCAGCAGTATCTGAAATTACAACCTGACCAAGAGAGATGAGTATTGGGTTCCTTGGCTTCAAGCACACTGATAGAAGGATTGAGTGAATTACCCATATTTCCTTCCACATGGTATTATTTTAAAATAATATTTTAAACAATAAAATAATATTTAATAAAATAATATTTTAAAAATTCTGTTCCTTGGGGAAAAAAAATCTTCAAGTAATCTATATTCTTGGATAATCTGTACTTCCAAGTAAAATGCCCAAAATGAGAGGCCAAAGGAGGAGCATTACATTATGTGGGGTCAAAAATTGAGATTCTATTAAAGAAGAGGCACTTTGGGATAAAATTCCCCTTGTAATGTTTCCACACAGATATATTACCTACACAGATTCTGACTCATGTCCAGTATTGTTTAATTAGTTCATCAAGGACTTGGATGAAGGAGCAGAGCAGCTCCTCGCTGGGAGCCATGGCCAATACCCCAGAGCATTTTGTGGCCCTTCAGAAGTGCCTCAACAGGCTGGAGTGGAACCTTTTGAAATTCAGCAAAGGCCAAGGCAGGGTCCTGCCCCTGGGGAAGGATAACCCCAGGCACCAGCACAGGCTGGGGCTGACCTGCTGGGAAGTAGCTCTGCAGAGAAGGAGCTGGTGGACACAGAGCTGTCGTTGGGCCAGCAGTGCCCTGGTGGCCAAGAAGGCCAATGGCATCCTGGGGGGAATAGGAAAAGCATTGCCAGCAGGTTGAGGCTGATGATTGATTCTGCCAGTCTGCTCAGCCCTGGTGAGGTCTCATCTGGAGTGCTATGTCCAGTTCTGGGCTTCTCAGTTCAGGAAAGTAAAAGAACTCCTGGTGATTGTCCAGTGGAGGGCTACAAAAATGATTAGGAGTCTGGCACGTCTCTCCTTAGGAAGGACTGAAGGAGCTGGGCCTGTTTAGCTCGGAGAAGAGACAGATGAGAGCGGATCTTATCAATGCACACAAATACAAATATCTTAAATGTGGATGTCAAGAGGATGGGGCCAGGCTCTCTCCAGTAGGGCCCAGTGACAGAACAAGGACAAGGGGCGCAAATGGTATGTGTATACATACCATTGTTGCAAATGGTATTTGCAACAATGTTTTTGGTATGATTGCAAAATTACTATAAATTTTTTGAAAAAAAAAATCAAGGCATATTTACCTTAAAATACTTTAAAAAGTCATCTATAAATTATATCTATTGTAGTACCCCAATTCAGACTCCATCTATATTTGCCTTTGACCATACTGTACATTTAAACATGCATGTTTTAAACTGGACGTTATTCAATGTCTTGCACATCATCTGGAGGACAATGTTACCTTCCTGCTCCACATGTCATGGCTTTAGGATGCTGAATCAAGACAAGTAATTTAATCTGTAATACTCCTAAAAGTGCCCCATCTGTAAACAAAATTATTAGATATGGCTCTGGGTAAAGTGCATTTCTAGTATATGTTCCTGGGATTTGGTTAGGTGGACAAACCTTACAGATAAAATAGGATAAAAGACACATCCTCCAAATTTATTGAAGCCGCACAGGTTTTAACTCTTCTATGCCTTTGTAAAATAGCATGGCCCGTAGTCCAGTGTGGTTTACTTTATTTTTTCATTCACTATGAAGTTGCTTTTTCTGCAGTAAAAAGGAATTCTTCCTCTTAGAACTGATAGCAACATGTAAATAGTGAATTCTTCCAGCATAGACCATCAGCAGTCCAGGAAGCCAACTACATGTAGAGAAAACTGCCCACCAGCACAGAGATCAAGGAGTAGAGAGACGTGGGTCAAAATATTCCTTTTGCACTCCCTCTTCAAGTCTAGTTTACTGCTGGCAGAGTCTGCAGGAGAACCTTTGCACAAGATCTCCAGGAAAGTTTTTCTACTGCAAATCGCAAAACCTGAACATTACTGTAGTTATTACTGTGACTATTACTCTGTTTAAACAGAGCCCATGCTTTGCTGTGTGACAACCTTTTATGGAGCTTTTTTATACACAGAACTGAGCCTGCTGAGATCTGAGACATTTCAGTATCTCCTCCAGGAAAATTATAGATTGCGAGTTTAATTGAGAAAGACTGACTATAAAGTGATCCCAAGAATTATTATTGCTAATTATATTTCTCTCTTAGTAATTAACAAACTCGGAAGTATTTTATGCATTGTTTGCTCTCAATTCCAATGAAAAATATTATATGTTTTCTATGGACCAGAATAAATATTTTATTTAAAGGCAGTAATACAGTTTGCTACAATTGTTAGTATTATTTGTTGTATAATGATTTTATACACTTTTGTAATGTCTGGGGAAATTTGAGAAAAATGGAGGTTGAGATTTCTCAATTTGTATTTCTTCATAGCATTGGCAAAGGTAGGAATTAAGCAAACCTTATGGCTTCTCCACATAGAAATCACACAGAGTGCAGACTGCTCTTTACAGTTTCAGACATAATGGAGGAGACATGAAAATTTGTGGGTAATGTTGAGTTCTTCTTTTAAAGCAAATATACTCTTTTCTAATATGGAAAAGGTGTGACTCATTCTGAATATTCGTGACAAATCACACCCTGTCTTCTAGGTTGTGCATATCTATTAATTTAGAGATGTTACCGAAGTGGCAAGTAAGGACTTGCTTTAACCTGTGATGGCCGAGGAGTTCCCACAAAAAATATCTTGGCAATCAGACATGGCTAATTAATGATCAATAATGCTAAAGTAATGTTTTTGGAGAAGTGTAACTTGACTTTATTAAGTGTAATTGCAGCTGGCTAAAATTCTTTGAGGGCTAATTTCTTTATAATGCTTTCTTTTCTATGATTTTTTTGGTTGATTGGTTGGCTGGCTCGTTGGGGTTTTGGGTTTTATTTTTTTTGTTTGCTTTATTTTTTGCTCAGTTGGTTAGGGTTTTTCTGTTTTATTCTCGGTAGTGAAATTGTCTTCTCCTTTTTTTCTTTTTTTGCAGCAATCTGTCCACATTTCTTTTTCTAAAAAGATAATTTGCTACATACAAATTCCCCAGCAGCTCCAGTTTCCTCTTGAGGCTGTAAAGATGAAGGCACAGCCATTCCCAGAATGAGTGTTGCCAGTCTCAAAAAGTATTTTCTCCTTTTTTTGGCAGGGGATATAGAAAAAAAGACACATGAAATATATTGAAAGTGAATATAACATCCAGAGTATCTGTTACCTGAACTAATAAAATGCACTAAACAACTGTCCTTGCTTCACTAGTTTACGGTAAAGAGCTGAATCTGTGAGTTTTATCTGCACAAAATGAAAATGCTAAGTCAACTGAAATCCCATGTGACTTGGACCTTGGCTGGAATCATGGTGTCATTACCTAGAATTTCCTCACTGGTTTTACTATTTTTTAATGGTTTCTTTTAAGTCTGTGGCTTTTGGCATCAGCTAGGCAGCTTTCTTTGTAAAAGTAACCTCTTTCATCTTACAATTGCTGACAGAACATAAGAACAGAATCCCTATTTTACTAAGATATTTATCCCAGATTATTCAGGTTTTTAACCTCATAATCTGTAATGAAGTTTCATAGTTTCTTGGAAGCCAGCCTAGTACTCCTGGATGTTATTGTGGTCGCTGTTTGCTCTTCTGCTTTGCTTTTTTTGTTTGTTTGTTTGCTGTTTGATAGTTCAATTGAGTGGAAATAACCGTGTTAATTTAGTGAATTTAACTGAATAGATCAAGCAGCAGAAGGGCTGAATAAGTACTTACAGTTTTATTTTAGAATTTTTCTAACTATTGATACATCTGATATCAGCATACATTTACAATTTGGCTTGAGTGGTGTTATTTACTGAGAGTCTCCATCTCTGCAAGGATCTTTCATGTCTTTACAAAAAGTAAGAGGTGGAGAGGCCTGAGAGGAGTAGAAAATCTTTCATGAACCCAGAGTCTGGAGCATATGATTGCAATGGGAAGCATGGAGGTGCACATCACAGGTGGATGTGCACATTATCCTTGAGGATGCTCAGCTGGTAGGCATCCCCCATGCTGGCAGTTAACTCTGATTTAGCTGCTCCTCACATCTGCCACTCTGACTCCTGTGACACAAAGATGACAGTGTGCTACCTGCACCTAACTAGCAGAGTAAGAAAGATGGAAAAAATGACAAGAGCATGAGAAGTTAGGGAATGTCTTCCAGATGAGAAACAACTACACTAGGATGGTTCTTTCTGGGGAAGCAATGACCAACATTGTTGAAAATCCAAATCTATGAGATACATGGGGAAGTGAACAAGGAATTATTGCTTTTTTCAACCCAAGAAGTAGGTGCTGCCACTGCAGCTAGGAAACGGCTGGCTGAAAGCAGCAAGAAGAAATGCATTTTAAGGAAATTATATAATTTGGATCTCCTGAAATAGAAGTCAGAAGTTTTTATGAGTTCCAAAAGCAATTAGCTAGATTTGTACATGAGAAATTTGGGATGCAAACTCTGGCTTTAAAAGTACCTATGTTCTTATATTGTGCTCCAGGCATCTGCTGTTAAGAGATAGCACTGCACACTAGACAGATTTCTGCTGTGTTCTCTCAGTGCTGCTCCTCTCAAGGTGCAATTGTAGCCCGCAGTTCAGATCCATGATTGCAGCATGATGGCAACTACAACCTCGCAGGGTTTGACATAGGCTGAGGAGCCCATCAGGGATCCTGCATAATGTTTGGCAGCTGAAAGCTCTTATCTGCAGGGGTTGCAGTTAAGCCTCTGAATTGCAGTGCACCCCAGTGAATTCAACAGGCAGGCTGAGGCAGACCGAGCCAAGGAGAGCAAGGCTGTCCTGTCCTGTGCCAGAGGCTGCAGCCCCTGCAGCAGGGGCAGCACAACAGTGGGACTGGCTGCACCTCTGCCAGCCCTGTTCACAGCTTCCCTCTGCAGCACAAACCTCCAGTAACAAAGCTGAGATGGGCTGAAGCAGCTGCATGCACTGTGTTCTGTGGTAATCCACGGTGGAGAGATGAATCCAGGCAACGCTGGGAATTAAATCCCAAATTGCTGCAGCTAGGTTTGTCAGATTTCATCTGTCAGCTCCCTTAAATGCATGACCTTGGAAGAGCACTTGTTATAGAAAAAGATTACTACTGATGCAGAGTTTCTCTGTTGTTTCTGCTGAGGCTTAGAAAATTTTCTCTGCTCCAAAAAGAGGGCTAAAGCCTCAGATTGTGCAGTCTCATTTTAGTTGTTTCTCATAGGATGCTGACTTACCTTAAAGTAACATACTGCGTTGTTTTGTGCATTCCTATCCTCCCCAGCAAAGAATGTGGAATGGCTTTTTTTTAAAAACTTGGTGTTTTTAAACTACCTTGTGATGCACTTGTCTTTACAGATCAGCCGTGACACCACACAACACCTGGGAGCAGGTTATTAATTACTAGATTGTACTGTAAATAGCAGGTATGCTGTCAGTTCTCCTGCACATCACCAGTTTTCATCTGATTCTTGTGAGAGTCTATAATGTAAAAATTCACTTGGTTGATTTCCAACCTCATGAGCTGATATCTCATTTGGGAGATAAACAGTGCCAGGGCCTCACTACAGAAACTACTGTGTATCTTTCTCTCCAGAATGATACTGGTTTGTTGTGTTGATTTCTGAAGAGTCTCAAAGTTAATAAACCTTTTAAATACATTTTAGTAGCCGTATTACAGGCTTAGCATCTGTGCGAAGACAGGTTATTAAGGGAAGACTTACCTGGCTGAGCACCAAAACATTGTTAGACATGTACAATGCAAACAGAGGATGCTTCGTGTATTTTTTTCCAAGAAGGGTAGTAATTGCTCAGCTGATTATATTTGTGATTCCTAAACTTTTCTGTAGGTGAGTGGCAGGGTAGCTCTGGTCATCTCTGTACAAATCCAAGCATCCTTATTTCTGAACTGTCAGTCCTCCCACTTCAGACCCCAAACCATCAGTTGAGAGTATCACTCTAGGCAACTCCTTCAATCCCATCTTCCTGTATCCCAAATGAGTATAATAGTAACCTGCCCACAGGATACTCAGTTGATCCATACAAATGTGTTATTACCTGCTCAGTATTTTTTTTTAAATTGTAAAAGAGATGACATTAAATTTATGGTGCTCAGTGATAATTTGTGCAACTAATTAAATCTGCGGTGGGTTGTGCTGCTTTTTTAAGTGCTTAATCAGTCACACAAATGCTACCTCCATTCATGAAAGCAAATGCTAAAATAAATAGCTTCTGATAATTTATGCCTTAAAATAATAAAAAGCCCAAGGAAGTTAAGTGTCAACCTAATGTTAACTTTGAATATAAAACAGTTTGCTGAAACCAGGATGCAATTAAAACATACTGTTTTATAGAGTCCTTTATAGCAAGATAGTTTTTATAGGTCTGTGTCTGCTGGGATTTTCTTTGGAGGGTGAGCCACAGTTCAGTTTTGCCCAGGAAATAACAAATGGGATCCAGAACACATCAAAAATTCAGCCATTTTCAGTAGGTAAGTGTGTGGTGGTATTTTTCTTATGGGGAGGAGGGAGTAAATAAATCCAGCATGCAAAGCTTACCTCTACTAATTCTTTAAGGAAAGAATTGCTCTACATTCAGGGTGTCCAATGTACTCCAGTACATAAATATTTTCATGGATACTGGCTCATCCACATGTACTTCTTACACTGAGGTTCTCCTGTCCCTGTCACCTGGTGCTTAAGAGATGTGCCTTTCTTTACTACTAAGAAATTAAATAATTGGCAATTCTGCTTCTCAAGAGATACATTAGAATAATGATAAATCTGATTATGCTAATAAATATGAAAATCACACAGAAGCAGCAGGCCAGATATAATTCCTTTTTATTTTTCCCCTTCACCATGTATCTCTTATCCACATAGGGAGCCAGTGGTTTCTATGAATTTATACTTTGGATATATGCTTTGTTTGATGGGACCCCTGAAGGAACAAAAGAGATTTGAAATTAAATCATACCTGGATATGATATTTCTGTGTTGGAAAGTGTTAGAAGGCTGCTGTCAAGCAAGCCTGTGATCTTTAGGCCATTGCAGCTCTATCTAGGGGTGCTAAACACCCCTAAATCTGACTAAAGGGAAGGCTTGATTAAGGCCCTTCGTACAAATGAAACAGCTGGAAAAATTAGGAATTCCCTTCACTAGCAAAAGGTTTCATGTAAGGGAATGATTAAAAGTCCGAGTTCACCAGCTACAGGTAGAGATATAAGGTGCTTGTTTGGCTTTAATAGGGAACAGAAGAAAGGAAAAGACCCTGGGGCACAGAACAGACTAGGAAGGCAACCCTGGAGATTGTCAGTGTGAATATCACCTAGGTTTGTTCTGTGTTTGGAGACACAGGATTGCTCTGTTTTCAGTAACTCAGTAAAACTGCATCAGAGAACAGACCTGATTGCATCATTCCTTTCTCCTTTTACAAAAGTGCTTTTTGGTTTCCTTTCACTGCCAGCACTACCATGTCCCTTGGGCTAAAGTTCATATGCAAATAGCAGAGCATACTTATGAATTCTTAGACAATGAAAGAGAGTATCTGAATAATTTGTGTTATAATTAATTAGAAATGTGTCTGCTGCTAGCAATTAGTCACTCAACATGAGATTTTTGGGGAACCCCTAATAATCTTCGCACGAAGTATTATAGGCTGTCAACACTTTCCAGGCTATTAAAGTTTACTGAGTACAGTAAGAATTGCTCACATCTGAGACCATTAGCAGAGAAAATATAGAAGGAAAAGTGTCTCATTTGTAGGTATACACTTCTGAAGTTTCCCTCTACAGAAGCTGGTACATCATATCTATCAAAATAATGGATCCTCTCTCAAAATCATTGCCACTTGACCTAACATTCAGAATGTCTTTTCCAAAGTCATCAGCCACTTCCCTCCATGGGATATGGGTGACAGTCCTTGCTAACAAAGACTAGTCACTGTCCCCATTTGCTTTTTGTTGACTTTTCTCTCAGGCATGTTGTGACAAAAGCGTCTGTTATTCTTCCTGGAGGTAGCCTTACTCTGTTCCCATTGTTTTGAAAGAAAAAATCAAAGAGGGTGACTAGAAAGAAAAATATGATGCACTAGTCATTTTTAAAACGTCTTTTGAAAAGAAAGTAATTCTTCTTGAGCTTTCCTGTACAGAAAAACTTAAAAAGATGAAACCCCAAAACTAGAACAGCAAAATTACACCCTGTTTTCTTCCTCAGTAACAGCCTAAATAAGCAATAAAAGAAATAACTTTTTTAAAAATATTTTCTTTAAAAAATGCCATACTCTCATTTATTTCTATGTCTTTGAAAAATATCCAATTTTATCAGCTGTATAAAACTGTCAGGTTTGATTTTTTTTTACTACATTGATTGGGAATTATTTTATATTTTTAGTATAAAAGTCCTTTATTAGGCCATGTAGCCCTGTGCTATTAGATATTGCTATTTACTTTTATTCCAGAGGTCGATTAAATCTGCAAGATGCCTCGTTTTTAGTTATGCCACCATTTCTTCCTACTCTCTTTCTTAGCAGATTGTTGTCATACCCAGACCTCCGAAGAACAGGGTCATGTATGGACCTTAGTCAAGGCTGCTATGAACATCTTTGGTGACATTCAGATGAAATTAGTAACAGTAGAGCAAAATATGTAGCAAAACTAAGTGAGCAACTGAACCTGCTTCCTATATTTATTCTCAATTGTCCAATTTTTATAGAACAGGATACATAAAAACCTCTATATAGTAAACATTCTTTTCCATTACTTTGTTTCACACTTGAGGTAACTAGATCTAACTTAAACCATTTTATGATGACATACATTTTCTCTATAGTTCCCAGACTGAAGCACAGGCTCCATCCATTATTGCCATGACTTCTTTTTAATGTAATTCCAATTTCAAAATTCCACACATCCATTATTGAAAATTATAAGCATGGAAAAACATCTATTTCAGTTTCTTGACTTTCTGGAATACACTTTTTGCAGTGAATCCAGATAAGTTAAAGCAGAATCTAAATGTGTGGTTTTAACCAGCCAGCCCTATGCTGCCCCAAATAAATTCCCCTAGCAGCAGTCAGTGAGGTGGTCAAGACTTGTCAGAAGGCTTGCTCCTTCTAATTTCCATGGTTCAAAATCTATGGTAACCTAATATTACCAAGATAACAATGCCAACTAAATCTTGCCAAATGAATTGTAAATGAAAGGGGTGCTGCTGTTGTCCAACTTGCTCCCATGGACTAACTCCCTTTAGCCCACAGCAGCACGAGGGCAAAGGACAATAAAAGCAAATCAGAGTCTGGCTATTTGCAATGAATCAGCACAGGACACAATTCATTTCAATTTCCCATTAAAAAATTCACTCTATCAAATAAGAATGAAGGCCAAAAATCAAAGCAAAATGAAAATTCAGGACAACTGAAAGGATCAGAAAGAGTATTAAAAAGAAAAGGGCTATAATGGAAAAGTCCAAGTATATGGATTAATGCAGTATGGTAGAAAATTCCTTTCTAACAGTGTAAAGTATTAAGAGCTAGTTAGGTACAACCAATTAAAGTTTCTCTACTATTAAATATAAGGATTGGTTCTTAATATTATAATTTTTACACTCCTAGGTGGATGGAAGGCATTTTTCAAATATGAAGGAAAGGTATGACCTTTTATAGCCTATTGGCATAACATTGCTAAGGACTGGCTTGTCCTAAGAATGTGTCCCATCAATTATAATGCCACTTCTCAGATGAACAGGTTTCTATAAATGAATGCAAGTTTGCATATCTGAGTCTTGAGTTAGGAAAGAGACAAAAAATGAGTTAAGTTAATGAGCATTATGAAATATTTCAAGTTAATATTTTTTCCCTAATCTCATATTGTAATAGTAAGAAAGAAATCATCTGCTCTGCTAGAAATTTCAAACATCATTTTCTTGAAACAACAAATAGGCTATTTAGACTAAAGACTTTTCATACGAGCCGGAAGAATCAATGATTCATCATCTTAAGAATTTTGGAAAATATTTGTTTACTTCTTACATTTTGTATTCCAACTTTTCTTTAAATTGTCATTCTGTTTTCGTTCCCAACCTAGATAAATAAAACAATTAAAATATGCTTGTATATATTTTATTAACAGCTAGAAACAATTTTTTTCTTGTAAGTAAATATTGCCCTTGACATTCTTCATATGGGAAAAAAAAAAAAAGCAAAGGAGAAATTACAGCAGCTATAAATCAGCTTTGTGGGTTTGATAATTTAATACATTTTCAGGGTTGCTTTCTCTGTCTCGCAGCCTCATAACAACTCAGTTGACATGCAGCTTTGCAATCTCATCTTTTTCCTCCACTCTCTTTTCCTTCCCAGCATAATATACTTCAAAGGAGTTTAGATTCTAAGCAGTGTTTTGCCAGGTGTACAAGCCAAAGACTCATCTTTTAATCCTTTACATTCACATGATCCAATTCTGCAGATTAAAAATTATTTCATTCTTTTATTGTATGGGCAGAGCAATGAATATTATTGTAGAGTTAGTAAGTCTAAGTGGCTATGCTGATGAGCAAACTTAATCCTTTGGAAGGGGATAATAGGGTAATAAAGCACGAAGGAATAATCTTAGTCATGTCTCTCTGGTATTCTGACAATTGCACCCTGTTCTAAAGCAGTCTCATGTAAAGCCACCAAAGAAAAAATGACTGTACTCGTCAACTGCACAGATGAGGGAAATGTCCGCGCCTGTGTCAGTCATTTTAATGAGTCACAGGAGGAGGGAAAGTGCAGGAACAAATTAAACACAACAGTATTTTTCTCCCTTCCCCCCCCAACAAAAGAAAGTGAGAATAGTTACAATTTCATTTGCTTCTAAAGCACAGCACTTGGGTAATAAACGTCCCCTGCAAATGTGCTGAGCAAACACCTCTGCATTCATCAATATGCGGGAGCTGTTTATTGCCTCATAAACTTGGAAGCAAGTGATATTGTCTCCTAAATCAATGGTTGCATGGACATCCTAGGCACTGTAGGAGAACAGTACATCCAGACAATGCTGATACTTAAATTAATGGTTCTAGTAATGACTGAAAGGAGCTTTGTCACTAGTAAAAAAGTTAGATATAGATTAAAAGTATGCCTAGGACACAATGTACATATGTTGTGACAGGGATGTGTGTATGTATGTGTCTCGTTACAGTTTTTATTACTTTGACGTAAAAACTTACTACTCCATGTGGTTTTGATTTAAATGTGGGTTGAGCTGCCAATACAGGGTCAAACTTGGTTTAAGCTTAGTTTATGTACGAACCCAGTTTCTAAATCTGTGGGGAGTAGGGCTTGGATTGTGATGCCCTGTTAGCTTTATCAATTTCAAACCAGATTATAGAACTAAGAACTAATAATATGAATTCCATGGTGTCCATTATCTGAAAATTATTTGTGAATACTATGGTGTTACCTGACATTGTATTGTAGGTTTCTGATCTGCAGTGTCTCAAGCTGTTCCTATCTTCTTCATCTGAAAGGAGAGAATGCACAGCTGGAAGGCATTGCTCCTGCCTTAATGTTCAAGGTACAAAGTCAGTACAGGAGAGGGTGTGACAAGAATCGAGGAGGGACTGATCGAGTGATGTGTTTTGCTTTCTGTGCCTTGCAGTGTCCATATTGCAACAAGAAGGACTAATTGCTTCCTGAGCAACCGTAACTTTACTGACAGCAAGGAAATGCAGCAGAATGTGAATTAGACTTTCACATAAACCAGCCATCTCACAATATGCTGTGGGTCCTAGACAAACCTGAGTAGCTCATGCTTTTCATGAGGTTGAGGAAAACTAAATTAGCAGTAATCTAGGTACACTTACCCTTGCTGCTGTCTCATCTTTTCAAGGCAATCAACCATGCTGCTAGATTGTTCCTATCTTGCAGAGAAACAGCACAAAGGCACTGAAACAAAAAATACTCCTTCTTATCCCCTCCTCATCTTTTACCTCAGAATGATTTACAATTACTAATGAAATACTAATGCTACACTATAGTGGAGGTTTCCCATCTTTAGATTGTTCCAGGCAGATCCTACTGTGTAAGGAAACAACAGTACTCTATTTGAAATAATTTATACTTATTTATTTATGGAGTATTTTGTCCTGATAAATTGCATTTCTGAAGATCTTATGTAGGCATTTAGTACCGCAAGTTTCACTTCTGCAAGCAATGATGCACTACTTCTGATGTCCCAGGAGGATGCAGTATAAACTCCTTACCAAGCCTATATACTATTCTGATTTTAATCTTTTATTTCAAGTACTCTTTGGATTAGCCATGTCCATTATAGCATTAGAATTTTTTCCTGATTAGAAAATGGTTTTTGGGCTTTCTTCAAACTTTGCAAAGCCAAAAACCTGTTTTTGCTATGTGAAACTGTTATCTGCAAAAAGCAAATATTTTGCTAAACATCAGACGTCTCATAATACAACAGCTTAAAATGAAAATAAAATAAAATTGTAATTTCCGGATAAAGTCGACAGGAGCCCAATTCAGATTTCGGATTTTTTTTTATTACATCATTACTAGCATTCAAGCAGTGCTGAGAAAGAGTAAACCAGCTGAATAGCTTTATGCCACTGTCTTACATATTCTAAAAGGGATAATAGTGAACAGAAAATTAAGCATGCACATGTAATGTGACACAGTTGCAATGAAGCGTAGCAAAATTTCAGGCTGCCTGTGCAAAAGCTGTGCGCCACTGAGCCATGACTTAATAGCCCTCTCTGTGTAGTTCTGTAGTAGCCTGGATAGAATACAACAGAAAAATAGGCATATTTTTGATTATCATGTCATTAGGAGGCAGCTGATGAACTACAGAAAATCCAGAGAATGGGAACAGGAAGATAAACTTGCATGAAAAAAAACCCAACCCATCAAGCACAGGCAACTTAGTAAAAGAGTAACTGAGATGAAATATAACAAATTTAAAATTTTTATAGGGTGTGAATGCTAAGGAGAAAGAAAAATTACCATATTGCAAAACAAATAAAAAATCCAGAAAGCTTCTTTAGTTTTGGAGTATGATGGAGTACAATCCCCAAAGGAGTAGCAGAAGACCTATTCATTGGGAATTTAAACAAGTTTTGACAAGCCAATAGAAAATGAATATCAAATTCTGTTATCAGGCTTTGGTTTTGGTGATGTAACAGCATCTCCCTCTTGCTTCCTCTCAGGGAATGAAATAAGTGGTTCATTGGTATTTTCTTACCACAGAGAGAAAAAATATATATATTGCCTAGTGAAGCAGCAGTCCAATATTTGTATTTCTGTTTGGAGAAGCATGACGAGATTTTTAACAGGTGAAATACATCTCTTCATATGGAAGAGCTGTTCCTAGTGTTGTCTTCTCATTCTGGAGAAGGCAGTCTCCAGGCAGAGTTGAGGGTGCGGCATCCTTGAAATATGGAAGAGGAGTACTACAAATCCTGAATATTTAAGAAGTATATGTGTTTGGTGCTTCCTTGAAACCAAATCTATTTCATAGCTACAAAATAAACAAATGCAAAGCTACAGGGTATTGTACTGTGTTCCCAAGCACATCCGCAGGATAATTCTCTCTTTCCATAAATACATCCTGAGCCTCATGCAGAAAATTCAGCCCACTTGGTAGCTACAGCTTCTGCTTTGCCTTTAATGGCTCTGAGTCCTCACTGCCTGTCTCTTCCTTTCCACTTCATTTGCAGTCCCTGACAATTTTGATCCTCCTCTGTTCCTTTAACAGTCCTTTATGGACATGCTCTCTCCTCCACCCTTTCAGCCCTACTCCTTTCACGATCTTGCTCTACCTGTAGTTTCTCTATCCCTCCTGCCCTAATACTCATTAGCTTTCTGTGGTTTCTCCTCTGGTGCTTTTTTAAACCATCTAAATTAGGTACATTCACACAGGCAACATTCCATAAGCACCCTTTTAGTTGGAAAGTGCCTGTACTACTAGAACTTAAGTGGATATATTGCCTTTGACTTCAGTGAGGCCAGGATTTTAATCTTAAAATGCTCACATTTCTCTACTGTCTCAAAAGCAGGAAATTACAAAGTCCCTAGGCAGTACAAATACAGTTATTTGTGCCATACAAAATGTAGCCTGGTTAGAAGATTGTTACTTGCTTGGCTTTTCAGTCCTACCAGAATACTTTGGCAGGCTTTCTGCAAAGGTTAACAAAAGTTAGATAAATAAGGGCTTGGTGCACTTAGATGCTTTATCATTCCATAATGTGTCTCGCTCCATCTGTGTATTCAGCCAGAAGAATGTTGGCCATGTTCCTGTCTTATTTCTAAATGCTGGCAAGCTAACTGTAATCAAGGTATTCCTTTTAACAAGATTGATTTAGGGCTAAATGGAGCTCTCTACTCCTTGCAGCTTTGGGTCCTTCAAAAATCAGGGAACATTCAAATTCAACTTGTGAATAAAAGTAACAGCCCTGCAGTTTTTCCCTCACTACCTTTGTTTTCAATCATTTTCCCATGTTTTTTATGTAAACTTTCCCTTCACTCTTTTTCTTTTAATATTTGTTATTCTGTCTCCTCCTTCCTCATACTTGAAGGCTCTGTGACATCCAGCCCTTTTCATTCTTGATGCCTGATTTCTCCTTCCCCTGGCCATTGTCTTATCTCTTTCTCTAACCCTAAAGGACATATTATGGGAGCAGTAGATGCTCAGGGTAAATTATTCAGAGAAAGAGAAGAATGAGAGAGTATTAAACAAAAGCAGTTGATAACACCCAAAGAAAGAAGAATTAAAATAACACTTAAAAGAAGAAAACAAAGAGAAAAACAAATGAACGAGGAGGGGGGGAAGTGTTTCCAGTGGGGACTGTGATCAAAGTTTATATAGAAGACTTGGTCAAACTTCTTGCAGAAGAAAAACAAACAAAAAATGTAGGAAATGTAGAAAAATCATTGAGAAAATGAAAGGAAGTAATGGAGACATCTTATTGGGCAAGAGAAACGTGGCAGGAGGAAAGAAAATGAGGTAAGGAAATTAAAGTTCAAAACTGTTCCATTGCAAAATGTTTCAGATTTTGATAGAACTGTTACATTCAAAAGGTCCATACAAGGTAATAGGCATGTATAAAATAATAAAATATTTAACCATTATTTAGGCAAGACACATATAATTTTGTCCATGATTCAACACAGCACTCAAGCACTGGGTTAATTCCCATGAAGTCAAGCAAAACTAAGTATTTTACTAAAATGAGTCTAAGCTCCCTCCAGATTACTCAAAATGTATTGGTTGAATATTCTGCACTGGGAGTTTGGGATTTGTGTTGTTCAAACACAAGAGCTATCTCATGGCTTCTTGGTGATTTTAGCAAAATAAGTAAGAAAGGGCTTGAAGGAAAAGGTGGAGCTGGGCTGGAGAGTCGAGGGTACAACTTCATGCTCATGTTGCCCCAGGGGGGAAAAGTTGCTCTTTCCTTCCTCCCAGTAGCAGCTTTTCCTCCAGTGTCTCCTTGGTGTCCAATCCCATTGCCCAAAGCTCTGACATAGCCAAAGCAGATGGCATTTTCCTGGTGTATGGTGTCTCCAGCCCCCTGCTGCTACAGCCAGCGCTGTGCAATGCTACTGCCTTGCCTTCCTGTGTGCTCCCACCCAGATTTTGTTCCAGAGAAAAGCTGTGCCCCAGCTCTGACAGACTCAGGAAGCACTCACTGCACTAACACACAATTGAAGTTCACAGGATCCTTATCCAGCTGAGCACTAACACAGCACGGAGTTTCATTTTCAGTGTTGCAGCAGCTTTAGTCCCTTCTTCGTCCACCAGCCTACTGGAGATGTCACTGCTCATATTCCATCTCTGCACATGCCCTGGGTCTATCATACAGAGACCAACCAATAAACCATTCACTATCCACAGTTATTCTGCACATGAAGTCACATTCCATATTTCAGGAATTGGTATACTTCTTTACTCTGGTATGATTTGGTTTCTCAGACTGGGCTGAGCAGAGCTAGGAGCAGTTTTTGGCAGAGATAAAGTTGTAATTGAATCCTGATAAGAGTGAATAAATGAAATTCCATCAATTTGTTGCCACCCCAAAAAATATCTAATAAGGGATTCCACAGAAGAGTTGGTGCACTAAACCTCACATACCCCTCGGCACAATTTTAAGAAATTTGTAAATTAATCACATAGAATAATGTTCTGGTTACCACCTTGTCACATCAACTCCCACGAGGAGCTGAGTTGCTCCTCTGAATATTGAGTCAGTATTTTCTTCCTATTCCCTGGGGAAATGACATCTTGAACACCTATGGATCTGGAGCTTTCAGGAGCTTTCACTGTTGACTGAACAAAAAGGAAGTTTTTCAGTGGGCAGCAAGGGAGATAAGAAATCTTCTAATAAAGACTTCACTTCTCAGTGAAATAGGCATCTGTGCAGGCAGGAAGCAGGTTGGAGGCATACTGGCAGCAGATAAATCCTCCAGCTCCACTTTCCTTATCCCATCTCTGCATCACAATACATTGAGTTGTCATCTGCCATTTGTGTATTCATTCTAATTCTTTCTGCCTTGTTATTCTGTCAATTTCTTAATCTATTTACACTGACTTTATTTTCAGTGTGTCTATTGTGACAGCAAATCCTAGAATTGCCTTGGGTGTTGTCTGAATATGGCCATTATCAAATCATAATGTCTACCCAGATGAGGAACTGTAAGGGCCCTAGGCATCAGTAGGAGTCCTTAACAGCTGCCTGCAGTTTAGACCTGCATATCAATTTCCACCTTGGAGGATCTGCTGCAGTATTATAAGGTGAATAGGCACTGTGTGTATTAAAATTTGGATTAGTGGCTCAACCAAAACGTTCACTTTCCCTCCCTCTCTCTCTTTGTCTCTCTTTTTTCACATTAATAAACTTGCTATCTCCATCTTTTGTTGGTAAACTATATAAAAATGCAAATGATCCAGAATCCAATTAATTTCTGGAAGGTTGCAGCTGTTTTGGGCCCTATTCACAAAGACATGTGGTGTGCGGGCGTGCGTGTGTGTGTGTACGCGTGTGTATGCATCTGATTGCTAAGAAAATCAGGCCTTATTATTGAAGCCTTGACTCTCAAAATTTGAGCTATTGTTCTTTGCCAGTGCTGATGCAAACAGATAATTTCCAAATTGTATTCCACGTTTATTAAAGTGGTAGAAAATGTGGCTAATTTCAGACAAAGCTGAGAAAAGGTGGAGCTTGAGAGCTGAAATAGGAGATCTGGGAAATCTGTTTCTATTACAATAAAGAAAAGTTTATCTAATATCTCAAAAAGCATTAATTACTGTGAGGCACAGGCGAACACATTGTGGATTTCTTCATCTCTTTTGTCATTCTTCATTGCTTTATTCTACTACTGTGAGTTGTTTGGCTTCATTTGTTGTTTTGTTTTGGGGGTTTTTTTTTGCTTATAGCTAATGTGTAGTTATGAAATTGAGACCATCTTGGGAATATTTTTCATTACCTCAGCCCAGCTTTGAACAGAAATTTATCAGGGCCAGACAGTTTGAAGCAACATATATAATTGTTCCCATTACTGGTTGAATTTGGGCAAGACACTCAGGACTGATTTTTCAGTCCATATTTTTATATTAAAAGGCTCCATTTATGGCTGCCCAGGTTGCAGCTGAAGCTGAAGCAACGAACATCAAAACACACTACATTACACAACATTGTAAGCACATAGGTCTTGATCGCCTGTATATCTGTTCCCCCACATTAACATGTTATCCATGAGCAACCAAATTAACAGCATCTAATTTTCTATTATATTTATGTCTTTTCTGCTGTTGTGTGCCTTCTCTACTGTCTAATACAGGTTCAGTATATTTCTGTCACTGGGATGTTTGTACTCTTTCTTCTACCAAATGAAGCCCAGAGGAGTTTAATATCCATGAGACCTCTTCCCCTGTGATCTTCTATCTATTTGTTTAAGTTGGCCAACAGTTCAAAATTTATGCAAGTGAAGGGAGACAGGGCTGACTATAGCATGATCATAGACTATACTGAAAAGGCAATTTTTCCTTAGTTGTAAAAAAATCTGGGAATCTTATTTCATTTATTCTTAAAGCAAATGTTTGGTGTTTTTCTATAACAGTCAATAAAGACGTACAGACACCGATGATAAGGAAAAGTGAACTTAGAAACATAATCTGTGATCTTTATTGTTACAAGCATTTGGTGAAATTAAAGCCATCATGGAAGTCCTACATTTCAGGTACATGGGAGCCTATTAGACATATGTAGAGCAAGCCCTTCTCAGTTTATTGTAGTCAGCAGTTTCAGCAGCGAGTGCATGCAAGGCTAAATTCAGCCTTGTGCAACGAGCTCATGTTAGGTCGGAGCACCATATAAATCCCACTTGGGCTCTAAAAATAGAATTCCAGAGTGGAATTTAAAGCCCTGTGGTAGTGTCTGGTACAGGCAAGAATTTAACAAAGAGAAGGCAATTTTTGCCAAGGTTTTGCTAGCCTCTCTAAATACCGTCTCCCTCCCACCAACCCACAGAGGCAGCAATCAGCCTAGTTTCACCAAGCATGGCTTTTCACTGAACAAGGTGCTGAGGTGCCTTGATTAATAAGAATAGGCTTCTTTATGGGCAATAAACTGAAGGTTGCTCTCTTCCCTGGGACAGAGCTAAAGGTTTGATCAGATAACTGGGGTTTTAAGTTAAATATTTCACAGGAAAAGCTTTTCTTCTTTTGGCTTTGTTGTGGCTGATAACGTACAGAGATAATGCATATTGGAAGCACTGATAACAGAAGGAATAAGCAGATCTACAGCAAGAAAAATGGCAGAGAGGCTCCCATCTCAAGCAGAGCTCTGGAAAGCCTGGAAGAGGAGAGATACAATCGATAAGGTTATGTGTGGATCAGCTGTAACTGCTTGTCTTTCTGCCAAAGCAACCTTCAGTGTTAGCGCCCTGCTTACCATTGCAGGGCAAAATTAGGGTATAGTCTTGTGCAGGATACTTTATTTCCACTGTCACGTAATAGTCTCTGAATAAAGAGCAGTGAGGGTTCAGGTGATGTCTTCATTCTGAAGCCCACTGAAAGCACCGAAGAATTCCCAGAACTGCAGCTCTGGTAGGGGCAGTAGGACAGAGCAAACTCTCCTGCTACTTTCTGTAGCCTAGACCACATAAATTATTTCCCAAAATTAGGCAATATGTAAAGCCTTAAAACTGAGAGGGTCCTTGAATGCAAAGGAGAAGAATTTAGAGAGTGTAACAGCTCAATCTGCTGATGCCATCTTTATAGCAATTTATTTAAGTCTCTTTTATATAGCTCCCCTGCCTTCCCAGCCTTCTTTCAAATTTAGATCCTTTTCTTCTTTCCCAGTTGGCATCATTATCTGAAATAATTCAGATTTCATTGTAGGCAACAAAGTATAGATATTTCTTTAAGGTAGCGACTACACTGGAAGATTATTGGAGATCCTGGCAAATAGTCCCAGATCACTAGATAAGGTGATCTCTGTCATAATTCATTTGAGAGTAAAAGGAGGAAAAGTCTGTGCCTCTTGAATAAGAAATGTCCTGTTAAAGTAATCAAAGAAAATAAATTGATTCATGTGAGTCAAGAAGAAATATCTGAAACTGTATCATTTTCTTACAGGGCCTACCTCTGTAATGTGTGCATTGCCTTCTGCCAGGGCTAGTTATCCTTAATGTGTATTGACAGGAAATTCAAGATACCTACAATTTTTCTGAATTGTACAACACGTGTGTTATTAATTCCCTCATCTTAGTTAATCAACCTCATTTTGAATATCCCAGGTGCAGGATTAAGAGCCATTACTAGTGAGGCCAAAGGCTCATCACCTATTTCTGCATAACGCTCGCCCTTGCTGCTTTCCAGACTTCAGCTGGAAATGTTCCTCCTGATTTATGTGGTCACTGCATGTTCATAACTCTCAGTGCCTGACCAATCTACTTGCTTAGTTTCCCCTTTTAGTCTATGCATCCCCAGTATTAGGAAGTTATTTTTACACATCTACCACTGTGTTTGTTTTAAATATGGTTCTTAAAATCTTCATTTGATGTTCCCTAGTTTTCATGCAGGAAGGATCAAGATCCATCCTTCCCTTTGTGTTCATGATTTCTGTCATATTCTTACAGGTCATCCTTCTTCCCAGGATAACGTGTGCCAGCAGCTCCTGTTGCTGAGTGGCTTTCCTTAATATGATGGCTGCTTTACTGCTTTGATCATTTTTGTTGCTTTTCTCTGAAATTTTCTGTTTTACCTGTATCATTTTTGAAAAAAGGGGACCTGACAGTATTCAGCACACACTATTCAGTGTGGGGTTGAGTGATGGTTTTCTGTAGCAGCACAGTGATGTTCTCTGTTTTGTTCTTCATTTATTTCCTAATGTTTTCTAACATTTGACTTGCCTTTGTGACTGCTATTAAGCATCAGGTTGACATTTTCATAGGACTATCTGTCATAACCCCAGATCTATCTCCTAAGTAGTAATGATCAACTCCATCATATTAATATGTGGAGTTAGAATTGGTTTTCCCATGTGCATTTCTTTCCATTTATCTACAGTGAATTTCATTTTTCACTTAATTGCCCAGTCACTCAGACTCATAAGGTTCCTCTGGTTTATTTGGTCGCTGCTTGCCCTTGCTATCTTGAATACTCTGTATGTTCATCAAACTTCCAGAATTCCCTATTCACCCACTTTCCCAAATCACTTATGAATACAGTGACTATCCCACTTGCCAGCTCAGATCCCACTGGAACTGCAAGGGTGAAACACACTCTATTGCAAAAATTATTCATTCACTTTTCCTCTGTTTCCTCTCCATTAAACAGTTTCTTATACATGTGGGGACCTTACCCTTTATCCCATCACTGCTCAGCTTTCTTATAAACTTTTTATGAAGGATTTTTAGAAGACCTTTGGAAATCCAAGTAAGTTATGCCAACTGAATTAACACCATTAACACATTGATGTCTTCAGAGAATTCTAGTAAATTTTGGAAGACAAGACTGTCCATTATAAGAGCCACGTTGACTTTCCCAAGTTTGTCAAAGTTATTACCTGCTCTTTCTTAGGCTATTAATAATTTTATCAGCTGAAAAATATGAGATCTTCAGAATTATTCCAACAAGTATTTATTGGAACACTATCTGGGAAGTGGTTTTCTTGATGGCTAGAGAGGAAGGTTAGTAATACTTTCCCTGGTATATGTACTTTTTCCATGTTGAACCCAGTCCTCTACTATCTGATGGACGCCACGAAGATGGATGTTCTACTCAGTGTGAAGGAACTACAGGTATCTGCTACAGCACTCACTGCTTGGAGGCATCTGCATTGGTGCTCCCCATCAGTCCTGCATGCATCTCTACACTGCAAGAAGATCCATTTATCTCAAATGCCATAGTAACTCTGTCACTCATGTTGGCAACAGGACAGGTGTGAGAAAGGTGATGTAAAATCACTTTATCTATTTACTTTTTCTATTTTGCATAATGCAGCAATAACCTATTGATTTGTCATGATATAAATATAGCACTAGGAATAAGTCTGTTAAATCTACCATCATTTTATTCATCCTGGTAGAAAAGACATAGGAAACAGTGATGAAAAATACTAAGGGAAAAAATACATTTTTAAGGCTTTTTTGTGTGCATGTGTCTGTACTCTATTAATGTGCCATCTGCTGCTAGGATGTAGATTCATTTACCATTACAGTGTTCTAACATGATTACCTTTTTTTCCCCTCAAAAGCCACAAAGTGGCTAAATATAGATTTACTTAGAATTCTAGGAAAAGAGACGGTCCTTGCCCTAGACACAATGGTTCTCTTGATTTTGAGAGCATTACCACTGGCATTAAATGTAATTTACTTTATCTGATGACAGTTTGCTGAACAAGATCTTAAGTTTTAATAGGATCAGGACATAGATGGTAAGTGGAGAGAAGCATTGTGGGTGGAATTCATCCCACCCCATTACCCCTTCTTTAAGTAAGAACAAATTGAGCACAGAGAAGATATTGTCCTGTATCCAGGAGGTGGGTAGAGTTAGAGGGCATCAGCACATCCAATCTCCAGGCTGGAGCAGAGTCTGACGCCCTCCTGCATTTCCCCTGGTGGGTTGTTGCCCTGCTGCAGTACTGTTGTGCGCTCATTACTCAGATATATGCTCCTCTCCTCTCTATTCACCACTGCACTTCTAATTACCCTCTAGTTTATGATAGCTACTACAGGCTCATGCAGCAGCTCAGGGTACCTGTTCTGTCAGCCATCCACCATTTACACAGCAGAACCTTTTTTTTCTTATGTCTCATACTATCACGGGTAAATTTCATAGAATGATAAAGCCCTTCACCAATCAAAGCACCAAGTGTTAGAGGAGAAATTGGTTTCTCATTCAGAGTTATGGGACTATTATGACCTCCTACATTACTGCTGGTTCATTTGCAATCAGCTTTTTCATTATCTTTCAGCTACACCGGACCAGAATTATGTTAATTGCCCATTAACTACAGTTGGGTGATTCATTTATTCTTTTAATTTAGAGTATCGAAAATGGATCTAACCTCTATTTTGCTTTTAAAACTTTCTGATACAATCTCTGCCATTACTGAGGTGAAAGTGAAAACAAGATATCAATAAGACCATGTCCTTCACAGGGTATGGAGGCTCTGTGAGCAGCACAACATCCGGTATTTCTTGCAGAGTATTCTGCTAAGGATGACAAGTAGGTTTATTAGAAGAGTTCCTTTCTTTTTCTCTCCTTTTCTGCTGGTGTAGATTTTTCTGCATGTATACTGAAGTGTCTCAATTTTGTTTTTCACTATGTAATTTCTGCCTCTTTTAAAGAAATTGGCCTTTCAAAATTATCCCCTACCTAGCAAAAATTTGGATACACCTTCCACGTGGCAAGCTTATCAAACATCTGTGGAGTTTTCTGCAGTTGGGATGTGTAGCCAGTCTTACCCACGTTGAGAGCAGATGAGAGGGAAGTCAAGTGTCAGTGAGGAATGGAGTCACTGGGGCAGCTGGAAGGTCTGGGGAAAGTATAAGAGACTTTGAAATGCAGGAGGAGGAAAAAGGAAGGTCATGTTGGATCACACAGGTATTTTGGTGTAGCCAATTTCATTTCAATTATAGTTTTTAATGGACCAAGTCAGATGAGCACTTGGGGGTATGATTTTCTGTGACATTCAAAGCAGGAGCAGCTTTGAAAAATCTGACATTTGACATGATAGTTTTCCTGCTTTTTAAACTGGAGTTTTTGCACAAGGAAAAGTAAGGTATAGGGAGGGAGCACAGAAGTATGAAAAAAGCAAATAGGCAGTGTTTTACTTTTATCCTTCCTGGAGGATTTAAAATTACTTTGAATAGATTGCAAATACTACACACTTAAACCATAATCATTTTCAACTGAAAAAATGCAATGAAATGGATGTAGTTTTTTGAGTTACCTAGATAGATATAAGTATTTATGACAAATGTCTACATTTCACAATGTATGAAGTCAAAATTTGTCTCTTTTTTTATTCCATCCTTTTTTTCTCTCCACTTTTTAGTGCTTTGCTTTATTCTTTCATTTTCTTTCTGCAGGTTTTTTGTTGCCCATCTTTCTATAACATCTGTTTTCTTTTCAATAAACTTCTAATTTTCTCTTTCCTATACGTCTTTGGACTTGACTTTTTAAGGCTTATACAAAACTGTTCACATTAAAATAAAATGTATTTTTATCACATGAACTCAGTGTTGAAAGATTATGAATTAAGTATCACTGGTTTACTATTAAACCCTTGTTTTTCAACAGAATTAATTGGATGGGTATTACTGCTGTTTTGTTTTGATTTGTGGGGAGTTTAATTTGGTTTTGTGGGAGGTTGAGGGGTTTTGTTTGTTTTTATGGGGTTGTGGGTTTGGCTTTTTATGTTTGTTTGCTTATGTTTGGTTGGTTTGGGGTTTTTTCTCTCATCTCAAAGAAAGATTTGTAAATAAACTAGAAGTGTGTAGATCTTTATTTTTCTGAATGCTGAAGGGTTGCCTGCACAGGTAATTTATTTTTTGATGGTTTTTCACGTCAATATCTTTTTTGTCAAAAAGACACAGAGCAGAAATATGTCTTAAGCCATATTCTCATTTCCATATTACATGGTTTATCATTTTTCAGCAGGGCAAAACCCAGAGGATCAGTCTGATAGTCAGTGTCATACAAACCATGCACAAAATTCACAAATTTGTTTTCTGCTCAGCCATTTTCTACTCATTACCATGAATTACATCTACAAAGAGCAGGTGTGTCTCCCACAGTCGCTGGTGCTCTCTAGAAGTTCAGAGGTTAATTCAGCATCTTCAAACATGGTTGCTGCTTCCAACAGTCTCTTGAACTTCTGTTTATGTAGCATCACTTCCCAAGCTCACTCTTGTTCTCCTGATCACAGTTGTCATCTTTTTGGAAAGGTTTAGAAAGGCCATGTAAATGAATTACCTCTGAATTATGACTGGAACATCCAAACTACTTGTTGGACTTTCAGCATCTTTAGAGTTAATCACAGCACCCTGCTCATGAAGCTAAGCAGTATCATGCTGTAAAGACCCAAGTTCAGACAAAGGGACAGCCAGAAGGAAGGAACAGCACAGATCAGCAGAGCAGCCCCAGTGTGGCTCAGCCTCTCAACATGGGCAAATTTCCTCCAGTAGCTTACAATAATGCAACAAAATTACTGAGACAATGAAACTGCAATGATAAAAAAATAATGTAAAAGATTAGGCTCTAGGAACCACTAATTTAGCTTCCTTTTCATGGCCAGACTGTTTTTTCAGCCCATGTTTTAAAACCCAAGAGCCTAGAAGTGCTTAACAAAGCTGCTGAGGTGTGTGTCTGCTGGAACTTGTTGAATTTATTTGTACACAGGTACAGACACACTGGGATTAGCTCAGCTGGTCTGAGCACGGTGCCAACAATACCAAGGTTGTGGGTTTGATCCTTGTATGGGCAATTCACTTTAGAGTTGGACTCGATGATCCTTGGAGGTCCCTTTCAAATCAGAATATTCTGTGATTCTGCATTCCACACCTTCTGAGCTGAGGTTCTGCTCCCTGACTGGGATTGCATGATTTCTCCATTCCTAATCTATCTATATTTAATCATCACAGTAATCAATGTTATAATACTGTGTGTGTGTCATAAAACATGCAGAATGTGAGACATGGAGAGAATTCAATTTTGCTTCAGGAATCTGAATTATTCCAATGCTGATAATTTTTATTTTTAAAATGTAAGTTTAATCTTGACTTAACGTTTTTCATATTATACCATTCCGTGTTTTATTAAGTGTTCAGGTTCGGATGATGAGTTCATTTACCTATGAGCTACCGAGGAGGGGAAAGGCTGATATTCCCGGGCTCGGCGAGAGACGGAGCAGGACGTGCTGGCTGGAGGAGAGCAGCATTTTTCCACATACGGCTGCTGCTCTCTGCTGGAACACTGCAGCGCTACAGCTTCATTTTCTCCAGCCTTACTCCTCGGGCGGCTCGTCCCAGGCTCAGTGTAGGTGACACGGGCAAAATCAGGTTGCTGTCCTGATTCATAGGCTTGCTTGCTCTAAATACCAGCTACAGTATTTTCCTGGCTGCCCTTCCCCTGGAAAATGCGACATCTGAGAGGTATCCCTGACTTCTCCGCAAGGCTCTAAGAACAAAGCAAGGCACAATTACCTCTTGTAATGTGGCAGTGACGCTGCACAGAGCTCTCCTGACCTTCATCTCTGCCCCAAACCCACGTAAGAAGCTGGTCCAAACCCCACCTTCCCTGCATCTCTCTTTACTTGCATAGATACAATCTGCTTGGGTCTAATTTCACTTTCAGCTTTCATTTTTTCTCTGAAATCTATCCCCTGTCTTCTGTCTGTCTTCTTGGCAACCTATCCTTTTCAGGGTGACTGTCTAGTTCAGGAGGAAAAGGAGCTGACTGGACTTTTCTGTAAGATTAGTGCCAGCCATTGGGGTTTGTAGCTCTGACATTCACAGATTTTGCTCTTCCTAAATTTAGTTTATACAAGATGACTTTTTAGTCATAGTCTAGAGGGTAAGTACAGAGCTGTGAAAGAATGTAATGAAACACAATCAACATGCCAAAAAGCCAAAAAAAGTGTAATTTATGCCAATTTGTACTACCTTGATGGCTAAGCCCAGCAGAATATATTAACAAATGATACTTCTAGATGATGCCATCTGCTATAATTTAATGTATAATCATGCTTTTAGTACAGAATACTAAAGGATGGTTTAAAAACTTGTAGAATTTATCTCAGAATTACAGTAATTTCTATTGATCCCAATTATGTCTCATAAAGCTCTGTTGATTTGTTTTTTCTTTCCTAAAGTGTAGGCTGTTTTCATAAAGGAACCTTTGATTCTGGTTTGCAGACTGCATAAGCAGAAGGTCTCATAGGATAATCAGCCACATTTATCCTGGGTGCTGCAATACATAGTCCTCCTATTGGGCAGAAATAAAGCAGGATATTTACTGTATGAACAGTTATTACATGTAAAAGTACAAAATTCAGTTTCACATTTTGTGATAAGCACAGAACAGCTTTCTCACGGAACTCAGATCTGATTTTGAACCAGCCTGCGCTATTTTAGAGCTTGCCTCAGAGCCCATATGAAGCCTGTCATTTTAAACCGGCATAAAATATGGAGCTTTTTTATTATTTGAGTTCTAAATACAGCTTGATGGGGTTTAAATCTCAGGGAAAATGGGTTCTTTCCTCATTAGAAACAGAATTGTTGCTACTTTCCTGTACAGTCTCATGATATTGGTTTTAAGGGTTCTTGTTATCTTTATCAAAATTTTTGTTTACTGTCAATTTAGATAACTATTGGAAAACAAGTTCTTGAACCTTTCCAAAATAATCATCTCATGCAAAGGATCAGTACATTCAAAAACTCTAAGTGATTGTTTCTAAGATATAAAACAAGTTTATACCTTTCAGCTGTAACTGAAACAAATTATTGTGAACAGTTTATTGTATTTGGAGCTGTGGTAAATTTTGATCTTTATTGTTTATCTCCAAAACAAAGAAATAAAGCGATGTATTATAATGTTTTGCTGCCATCTGCATAAAGACATTCTGGAACCTCAAGTATGTGTTGGGCAAACAAATACATTTGACAATTTCTTCCAAATCAAGAAGTTGATTGATGCAAAAACAAACAGAAATAGACATGCTACATTAAGATATGGGGATAGTTTATGACCAAGGAATCACAGTAAGAAAACTTTGCTTGTTTGTTTCTTTCAGTGTTCTGTCTTTCTTTTAAAAGAATTCTTAGGGAAAAAAATGACAGATATATTACCCAAAAGTGTGGTTGCTATGGATGTATTCATAGCATTTTAGCACAGATATTTTTTATCTTGTCTAACCTGAAAAAAACCCCACAAATTTCTTTTAAAAAAAGTTTCTTTTTAATTCCTAGGCCATACACATTAGCATGAAAGTTAAACCAGTTTATACCAGTTTATATCAGTAAAGGATCTTATATGGTTTATAGTATCCCCATTTCATTATTTCATTATTAAAATAGTTTTTCAAGTACTATTCCAAGAACAAGAAAATAAAGATATTGCTACACAGGCCTTAGGAAGTAATTAAACAAAGTCAGTTTTGTGAAGAAATGAGTGAAAGAATACGAATACATTTAGCCTGAAAAGCCAGAAGGAAGTTCTCAGTTATAAGGGAAACTCATCCTGGAACAGATTTTCAGTGGGTTGAGTCAGAATGGCAGCAACTAAATTCTATCAGTTTATGAAGGATATAACATGGTCCTTGCAATCAGAGTCTTGAGAACCCAGGAGGTCTCTTCCAGTGCTGTGTCCCTAGAAATAAGGTGTGTACTTGTAGAGGGAGCAGTTCTCTGTAAAAGGCCACTATTTCTTAACCACTTCTTTCCAGTGGTTTTCTCTCCTTTCAGAAGTACAAGCTTAGAACATCTGTGGATCTTTATAGCCGATCTTAAAACCACAGCCCAGGTTGTGGATTTGAGCTGTGCTGTGTGCAGCATAGCACCTGACAATGACAATGGAGTACATTCTGGTTACACAAGTTTTCTTTAATTAAAGGGAATTTAAGGTTTTGCTCCTAATGTTCACCTCCTAATGTTCACCTGTTTCCACCAACTGGTGGAAACAGCAGATTCCTGAGTGTTGACCCTCCTGTTACCTTGAGATATGTCTCCTACTTGCCCTGGATTTCCTGTTCCTCCCTGAATTTTTACAGCACTGCTGGGGCACAGATTTGGTTCCTTATTTATCACCTTTCTTCTCTTTTTAAATTACTAAACCTGCAGGATTATGATCAAACCAACTGTTGAGCTAACTTTGGTTTTGGAGGGTGCTGGAAGAAACATCCCCAAGTATGATGCAGAGTAATCTCTTGCCCCATAACCAGACCAGCTGTAAAACATTGATCTGGATATTATTTTCCTCCTGTGGCACATTTCATGGCGACTGCAAGTCCTACTGTATTTATAATGTCTTTCTTTTTCCTCATCTGCATTCCAGAAGATCTGAGCTGGCCTAAAGGTCACTCTGCATGTAGCCACAGTAGCTTTTTAAAAAGCTTTGAATGCAAATCCAGTACCACACTGCTTTGCATTTGCATATTTGCTTAATCAGAAGTGTGTAAGGTCAGCACAGGAGCTTCATTAGGATATTCATGGCTAAAATTGCTCTCCTCATCACTTCTCTTTGAGCGTTCAGCCCAGCTCCGCACAGGTTGCACACCTCCCTCATGCCCCTGCTGGAAGTGACAGCAGAGATAAAAACAGATCCAGAAACAAGTGGGAAGGCTGAAATCCTCTAGCAAGTAAGGGGGCAGAGAGAGCTTGTATATGCCAACTGTGTTTTAGGCTGTGCTATTTTAGCTACTGAGACAATCAAAACCAAGTCTGTTTGGGAAAGCAGAAGCACAAAGCAAAGATAAGGAAGCTAAGCGCTCCAGATGGCTGGAAGCAAGCTGTTTTAAAGAAAACTTAATTGTTAGTCAGCAATGATGGAAGAGTGCAATGCTTCTGGGGCTGGGTTCAAATTTACCCCATGGAATATTCCTTCCAAGGAGGCAGTATTCTGCAGAAATCTGCAGCACCACCTGATAATTGACTCCCACTTGTGCAGCTGTTCTATGGAACATATCAGTTTCAGGCAGCTTGGTATGAAATAGCAATCTTTGCACACCTTTCCTTTAAGTATGTCAGTGAGTTTTCAGTGTCCCTAGTCTCATCATCTTTCACATTCACCTGCTGCCCTGCTAAGAATTTTCATTTTACTGAGATCATCATTTAATCCACATTCCTCACTCACTGCAAACATCCCTTTCTTACTTCCTCAGCTGCTTCTACCCTGATTTCTTCTACTAGTCACAGGTACAAAGCCTAACTGTACAACTATTTCATAAAATAAGAGAGAATTGAGAAATGGGGAAGAGAAAATGCTAACAGATATATTAAAGGAGACAGGTACATGACTCTTTTAGAGCATGAAGAACCTATAAATGTCAGGAAGTTGCATTGCAGTATATGCCATACAAATGTTTGACCTTCTGTACCTCTGCCTACCAAACAGGAGGCAGACATCCCTCATTTTCATTTGGCTGGAAGGACACAAAATGGCCTTGTGGGATATTTCCCTTACCTGTTTTACTATTAACCACACACATTGACTTCTATATGGGATGTAAAATAGTGGGAAAACTCTGTTTCAGTCCAAGTGCAAGCAGTATGAGACAGATATTCTGTGCTGAAATTTTCACAGCCTTTTGAACAGACAACCATTTCTTTTTGTGAAAACTTAGAGCTATAGAAGAGATAGTCAAGGCTTTCAATTTTATATTTCAGAATGAATAGGAACTTCGGCATTTGCAGCTACTGCCCATTAGGGATAACTGCAAAGGCTATTTTGTGAAGATGTTTGAATACTATTTTCTCAAAGAACGGAGATGTTAATAGAAGATTTCTATTCAAATTTTAAGAGGATGTTACAGTGACTGTGGAGGCAATATAAAAACTTGTAGTTCTGAGAGTACAAAGACCATTAGTAGAGTTGAGAGGAAATAGAAAACATACATGTAGACAAACTGAACATCTGCTAAAGATGATATTGCTCTTTAAATGGAAAGTGGCATAATGCTAACAGATGGCCAGTAGGACAATAAAAAAGTAGGAGTTGATTCCAAACATCGTCTTACAATAATAGATTCTGGTGTTCGTTACATAATATTTTGGTCAGATTTATTTTTCAACATTTTCTAAAAATTAATTATCATATCTCTGCCATTCCCATATCTTTCCCCCTTTCTTGCTATTTATCCTTCCTCTAAAGTTTCATATTTCACTGGTTCAAGCTTTGCCTGTGTTTTGGTGAGATTCCACTGAGTGCAGAAGTTTTGGTAAAAAGTGATTAAAGCCTGAAGAATGTAGCTTGGTATGAAAGTAACTGTAATGAGTTTTCCTGTTTGTTAAGGTCGTGATTTTTACAATAAAAGGTCACAGATCTATCTTCACCAAGATCATGGCTTGCTTGTCCCAAACTGGTCCCCATCCTCTACCTTGTACACTGTGTCAGCCCAAGCTCAGGAATTGTGATGCACTAGGTCAGGGAACCAGAGAGCTGGGAAATAATCCTTTTGGGAGAAATTATCTTTCAGCTTGAGCTGTCACTCAGCTGCACTACTGATTCTGCTAGCTGAGCTGAGGGGAAGGCAAAGGACATGGCTGCAGGAAAAAGGGACTTACAGGCTACTTTTTCATGCAACAGCATCCTCTTAAATAAATGTTCCATTAAAGCCTGAAGTGAACCTAGAAGCAGTTGTAATAGGAATAAGCAAATGTTCAAGGTTGGCACATCACTAGAGACGGGTCATAAGTAGAACAAATACATCTCCACTCTAGCCCAAACTGTCTCTTTTGTCAGAGCCTAACCTAGAAACAATCTATTTTCTTAACAACATTTGAAATGACACATAGTAGGAAAAAGCCCGTCATTCCTGAGAGATTTTTGCCCTTGAAAATATTTGGGCTGAAGCTTTTTCAGTTTGTGTGATTTTTACCATTATTGTACTCAGACTGCTTTTGTCATTTAGCCTTGAATTTGAAGAGCCAAATACAAGCTGTGTACACTCCCTCCTCACTTCTGCCTCCCCCACCCGTAAGTAGGGGCATCTTGTCAATGGAACGGGTTGGATGAGTTGTTTTTCATACAACAGAGTCTAGATTTATGAACCTTTAGCTTGTGATAGAAGGTTATATGTTAGTTTATGATGATGAATAAGCAAAGAACAGCTTCAGAAAACCTTCAGTATCATTTTCCCCTTTGTTTCCCTGACTATAGAGACATATTCTTGCCATGTATCTCAGGGATCTCTGGTGACCAATAGGACATGATAAAACATTGCAAAAAAATTGCACACATCCACGACTAAGTAAGCAAACAGAAAAAAACCCCATTAATTTCTACTGTTAGTTCAAATGTTTTAATAGTTTTCTTTAGATGAAAAACACTCTGGTTCCACTTGCACAAGACAGTCCCTAGATTGTTTCAAAGGGATGTGGGCTTCTCCATTAAAGAAGCGTGGGCAGTACTGCAATAAGCTGCTTGTGTAATAAAGGATTTTTCAGGAACATTTCTTTAGTCTAATGGCAATAGAGCTTACAAGAGCTAAAGATCTGGCAACTCACGAACTAGTCTGTCTGTCTAGAGCTCAGCAAGGAAAAGAGTTCTGAAATAGAAATCTTTTGATCTTAAAATGACAAGATCTGAATAGTAAAACCCCCTCTCATAAGAAACAGGCTGTAATTATGGCACATCTATTATTTAAAATGTTCTTGAAAATTCACATAAAAGCTGTTCAAAACAAAGTAAAGCATTAGGTCAGGGACTGGTCTGTAATACTGGGGAAAAAGATTAAATACATTACTGCCTTCTTTATTCAAGCATTTTCTTGAGATAATTGCCATGCAATATACAAAATGTTTAGTCCAAATTAGTTGATTCTTTCCCTGTAAAAATGGATTTTAATTTATTCTATTTTGTTTCAAAGAAGACCCTGTGCATGCATCTGCAAAATCTTTGCTGAGGTTCAGGTCTTTCCCTTCCTATACAGCCTTCACCCTGGACAGCTGAGCTGTATTTGTGCCTGATGGTTGGCAAATCTGGCAGTCGCTGTTAACATGTTAGCCACAGCTATTATAAACAAAATTCTGCAGTGTAACTGTCTCACAGCAGACATCAATTAGCCTAGGAAAATGAGTGAGCTGGAGCTTAGTCATGTTTGATAATTAATGTGTGATGGTTTCCAACCAAAATTAATATAGTGATGGAGTAAAACATATGGAATAATGCTTAAGCTTACATCAAAGGCAAATATTGAATACATTAGGATACATTATCTCTACTCTTTCTGGAGTATACATTATGTTCTGTTAAGATGTGATATTCTGAGTTTCTGCCTGGGCTTCTTAGAGAATTTGTGTGATGGCTCACAAATGTGTTCCCCAGTGCCCTCTTCTCCAGCGCTCTTCCAATTCAGCTATCATTTTTTTTTTGTTTCAGATGAAGCATTAACACTCATTATCTGTCAGTGGAATAAAAAAAGAAAACAAAACAAACCTTTAAGACCCAACAACCATTTTTTTTTCAGATGAAATTTGATTTGATCTTTCCTGGGTGACATTTCTGATGTTATCAGTAGGAAAAAACCTTCAAAGAAAATGGGTATCAAGCCTGAAACATTACATAATGCTGAGTTGAAAGACAAAGTGTTTTCTGGAATTTTAATTTTTTTTAAGCAGCTGGCTT
The DNA here is from genome assembly GCF_000277835.1 of Geospiza fortis. Taxonomy (NCBI): domain Eukaryota; kingdom Metazoa; phylum Chordata; class Aves; order Passeriformes; family Thraupidae; genus Geospiza; species Geospiza fortis. Next base: position 6,647,376 of record NW_005054316.1, on the reverse strand, counting down.
TAAGTGAACACAGCCATCACTGTTATAAAATATTCAGAACCTCATACATATCAAACAGAGACAGAGTTACTAGGGCAAACAAGCTCACATATCCGTTAAACAAACACTTAGAATTTTTCCTGAGCCCACTCTAGGTCCTTACAATACCAGTAGTTTTAATTGATTTTTATCCGCTCCCCATTTGTTCTCTTTTTTATGGTAATTTTCAACTTTACAGGACCCTGCTGGCTTTGTGAGGGAGCAGGTTGGCATGCAGTCATGGGACCCAGAGATTAAAAGACTTCTCCATGATAGGTCATTAGCCATTCCACTTGCAGCTCATTTTCCCATTCCTAATTGATCACTCCATTGATCAGACATTACGGAGATGGCTCAGTAACCTAAGCCTTAACTTTGAAAGGCAGTAGACACTGCAATTACCTGAAAGTCTTCAAGGGTGCCTGCAATTTTCAGACAGTCAGAGGCTCAGTTAATCAAAGATTCTGGCTAATGGAAAGGAGGGGGAAGAGCTGTTTCAGCTGGGTTCCCTAAGGCCAGGACTTTCATGAGAGACGTGGAGAGAGAGGAGAAATGTGCCTGTAAAATTTTCTGTGCAAAAGTCTTGTGGGGTACCAGTGCATGCTGAGAGGAGATACAGAAGCCCCTGTGCTGAAGATGGGTTGGCATAACTTGCACCTGCTGACAGGTGCAACAAAGACCCTTGCTGAGCCATCCCCAGCAGTAGGGGTTGTTGCACCCAGGAGTTTGAAATGCTTCACGAAGTCTGTTCCATTAAGATAAATACAACATTAAAATGTGAGGTCTCTGCTATTGTCTCTGGCATTGCAGATCCTGCCAAATAATGTTTATCCTCTGTATTTGCTAATTATTGCCCTACTGCCAGTTAATGTGCATCGTGCTCCAGGTGTTCACGTTGTGGTGTAGGTCATCTGCTCTGAAGACTGGTTTTCAGTGGTGTGCATTGTGGTACAGAGGATATTTCCCTTTGAAGGCAGTTTATAAATCTTACTGGGCTTCTTCATGATGAAAGGCACTATAGATACATAAGAGATCAAAGCTGCGTAAAGATCAGTGGTATTTGTTTGCATGAGGTTTCTCTTTCTGTTCCTTCTGAGGATTTTGAGCTTCAAAGTTTCAGCTTTAAAGAAACTCAAAACCCAAAAGAAAACCCTAGTAAAACCCACCATGTTACAGCTGGTTTGAGGTCGGGCCAGCCAAAGGCCACAGGATTCCAACATGGACTCCAAAAGCTCTTCTCCAACATTCTCTATCTGGTAGCAAAAGCTGACAACCAGAAAATTGTTGGTCTTTCTCAATGATAGTAGAGTCCAGAGCTGTAAGTTTTGGAGGGAAAGAATGCTGCTTAACAACAAAGAGGGAAAAACCAGCTTAACTCAAACCAAGTTTTTCAATTTTGACTTGTCATCTTGCTAGCAAAGTTACTATCATTTGTGACTATATAGTAGCAATTGGCCTAAAAATTCAGAAGAATTTATTATACAATTTGTGGTATAGTTTTTAAGGTGCGCTTTATTTTTCACTTAAATGTTTTAAGTGAAACATGGAGAATTTTGAAATATGCTTCTGCAGACATCTATAGGAATTGGGAACAGAAATCCAGTGCATTAATTGAAAAGAACTGGCTGCAAAGCATTGTTTTTGATTGACTGCTATGTACTTTGATATCAGATTAGTGTTTGGCATGAAGTAAGTCATCCCTGGTATGTGAGCTTCTGTTTTTCAACAGGATCACTGCAGTAAATTTTCTTTAACTCATAGTGTGTTCTAATAGATGACATAAAAATAAACTTGTGACCTATAAGAACAGATTTCCATAACAGAGCCACACTGTGTTCCCACAGGACATACCAAGACATTACAAATACAAATACCTAATGTAGTAAGGCAATTTTTTTAAAGGCAGATAACCCTGTGTGCCCAGTCTGAAAATTCTTCTCCTCTAAAGGGCTGCAAAAAAGTACTTGTCAGTATTGTCTGTTTTTCTATTATCAATAAAGCTCTTACTGTGAGTATCTAAAATAAATCCCCACATCTAAAACCATTTCTCTTTTTTCTTCATTCCTTTAAAAAAAAAAAGAAAGGACCTAAATGAAAGGAGATGGAAAAGTAATAAAGAACTGGTATGGATCTACATATGTCTCTGTAGAACAACAGAGTATGAAAGCAATGAACCAGACCCAGATATATGAGTGAATCCCAGACTTTCTGCAAATCATCTCCGCAGTACTCTTGAGATAAGTCGTACCAAATAATAAATAAGCTGCGTAGCCAAGCAGAGTAGAGAACAATAACCTGTCCAGTACATTTTATCAATTTTAAGTCATAGTCCAACAGCCAAGGGGAAGGATAGGAATCAGGAATAGAGTTTAATCAGTTGCTATTGCTTGCAAGAGCTCCAGAGGCCTTACAGAAAAGACAAATGCAAATCAAGTCCAGTGGTGCACGATAAAAGTAAGTTCAGTCTTGTGGTGAAAATGTTTCTTCTAGGGAAGAATACAGAAAATGTTTTTCTACTGGAAAAATCCAACGAACCATGAAAGTAAATGTTCCCATTCTGAGTTGGTTTTTTGGTTTATTTTTTTTAAGGAAGAGCAAAGCAGAAAGCATTGAATTTGAAATAGGTCTTCATGTCCCAGGAGGCTATCCTGGGGCATATCTGACACAGGAGGCATCCCTCTCCACTGTCAAAACTGCTCCCCCTTTATGTTCGATATTCTTGAACTTTACCCTTTCCTACCCCAAGTGAATAGCTTGACCACAAAATTGTCAGTCAGCTCCTCAGGTTTTTTCCTCTTTCTCTCCAATATAACAAGCTTTGTGTTATTTACATTCCACGAAACAGCTTCAGC
>NW_005054316.1:6629267-6644496 GCF_000277835.1 Geospiza fortis | reverse complement strand
GCGGGAGCTACTGAGGCAGATCCTGTCCCTGCACGTTCCTAAGCCATACATATGGCAACAGAGTTTTGGTCTGGGAAGCTTTCCTGTGGCTGAGTGGGCTGCGCTGCAGAGCAATTGGCAACTGCTCAAACTAACTGAGTGAGTGAGTGAGTGAGTGAGTGAGTGAGTGAGTGAGAGAGTGAGTGCTGCACCTCCATCCTCGGGAGAGGAAAGCCTTGCACTGGCAGGTGAGTGCGGGTGAGCCAGAGTGAGAGCCGGTGGTCACAGGGCAAGAACTGCAACCATACTCAAATTGCTCATTGTCAGCTACCCGCTCCCTGCTCTGCTGATGATCAGATTAACACCTCAGACAGGAAGGAGAGCAGGATCCACAGTTGTCAGGCTGATGAATAACTGAACAGATTCTCTTGAAGCTCCAATTAATAGCAAAACGTCTTTCACAGAAACACGTGTCCAATTAAATAAAATTTGTGATTTTGGGACATGGAGAATTAAAAATTTCTTAAACTATCTATGTAACAGACTACAAAATCTGATTTGTTCCCTTCCAGAACCTCAGGATTAGCCCCCGAATATGCCAGAATAAAGTCTCTGCAAATAACTTTGTTTAATATGAAAGGAAAAATAACTTGTCTTGCTCACTCCATTCTAAGTTTCTAGCGCTCAGCACCCATGAAATGGATTGCTTATGGTGAGATGATGTCTTTTTTTTGCCTTCCAAAGTCTGTGAAGAATGTCTTCCTGGCTAATAGGTTCATTTAAATTGTATATACTCCAGAACATAAATACGATTATTTATCATGCTTGCCCAAGATAATGACAGTAAAGAAGACAAGGCTGAAATTCTTTGATTTCCTCTCTCTCACAGCCAGTGACATTCAGCACACAATACACAGATGGCATGCCACATAAAGGATCACATGAGCTGTTAAACATTTTTTCTTCCCATTAACTAATTTAACAATATGTCCACACTATGAAAGAAATAGACAAATTACAGAAAACTTCTGTCAGCTTAATCCTGATTGCTAAAACAGGCCATTTGCCCAGATGGGATTGTTTTCTGGCCTATCAGGTTTGAAACATCTAGAAATTCTTCAACCACCAGCCCAGATTCTCGCAGTGTTGATTCAGCTCTTCATCCTTAATTGCATTTCAGGCATGAAACTCTCTGGAGAGTTTTGACTGACAGCCTAAATATTGAAGGCTACTCCATTTTGTGTGCATCTTAGGTGACCTAAATTTTCTGAAAAAGTGAGCTCTTTAAGTCAGCAGATGCCATAGGTGACAAAAATCACAGCAGAAGCCCCTGAGATTTTTTTGCCAGAGGGGGCAGTGGACAAATTTAAACAAACATTCCCAGCTTGTTTTAATTTGCTACCTTCTAGAGCAAATACACTGTTAGTTTGGGGCTGATGGCACTGTGGGAGATCCCTCTGTAATCACAAGCACGACAGAGATGGGCAGGCTCCTGATCTTTTCTCATCACCATTTGTTTTCCTATTTTTCTTTTTGCTTCTAAGCAACACAGGAGTATGGAGGAAGCTCATGGATTATTAAGCATTAGCCTACAGGCTAATTTTAAGAACATACATACCATAAATTATTCCTATAACTAAATGTGACCAGAAAGTTGAGAAAAATCAGTGGAAATGAAATAGAGACCAGCTAAAGAGTAACTTGAAACAATTTGAATTCACTGTGGCTATTCTACATTATCCACTCTGAGTATCAGTGTTACAAACACCATCTTACTTCAGTGTAACTTTTTGCACAGGAAAAGTTGATGATGAAAATAAACTTCTGTTTAGTTCTTACACTTCCTCAAAAGAGAAGGAGAGTAAGCCATTTTCAAATAAAAGAAAGCAATTAGGGGGTCACTGACCCGCTAACATTTTTTGCACCAGTATCAACTTCTAGTATTTAACTTTTGAAAATTGTTAGGTTTTGGTTTATTTTTAATGTCTATTTTCTGTCTATTATTGTTTTTCCCTAATTTTATTTGCTCAGTTTCAATAACTACATACACTATGGTATCTAGCAGCTATTGGTACACTAAGTACTTTTGCCTTCATTTGTTCAACCTTTTGTTGTGGTTTCCAGTAACTCTTTTGACAATTAGTTTCACAGAAAGAAAAAATGACCCATCACAAAACTAGCAGAATGTTCACTGAGTGAAGAGAGCTGCACAGTGCAGTAACAAATATCCAAGATCTCCTGTGTTTTTCATGTCAAGAGACTTGATTTATGCGTGTACTCTTCTACACAAACCCTTATCTAGAGAAAATCCATTTCCAGCCAAAAGCACAGAATAAAGTTTGGAATACAATGAGCTATGAATTCCTCTCTCTTTGAAACATGTTTCATGTTCAGCCTTATACGTCAACATGGATTTATGTCATCCCTGTGTACTTCCCCTGTAAGTGTGATTCTGTATTAAAGATTTGTCTGTGTATTTCACTGTTAGCATTTTTTGAAGAACATCATCTGGTGTGTCCTTGTTACTGGGTACTCCCAGATTTAATTCATCTGATCTGTCATATGGAATTTTTTTTTAATAATACAGTTACACTAATCCAATGGCTAACCATTTCCAGAAGGGACAGTTCTCTTGTGCCAAGACTCACACCTGCCTAACCCTCAGAGCTCTATAGTCTAGAAGACCACTCATTTTCCTTCTGAGTTTCTCCTGAACTGTGTCCACATGGAGTCACTGTGCTGATGCGGGTAAGCAAGGGTAGAACATCTCTCTCCAGAGGCAGCCAGCAGGCAGGACAGAGCCCATGCTTTGTACAATTCCAGGGACAGCCATTCACTTCAGTACAGAGCAAGCCACTTCTCCACCAAACATGTAAGGCACCTTGAATGACTGATTTAGGTGAGCTATTTAACCCAGATAAAGATGACCCAAATCCCACCTTAGAAACTAAAGGTAATCCTAAGGACATCATGCGATTTGCATTTATTTAGTCCACTTCAATATCTGACCAGCTATAATGACACAGCTGCTTGTTAAACTTGGTAAGTCAGCACTAATATGCTTAAATGTAGGCAAAACAGGGATCACCACTCACAGGAAACTAACAAAAATATAAAAATAGTACCATTTTTCATGTGTGTATGATGGCAGTATTCACCACAATATATTTAATATTGAATTACAAGCATCAAGCTCTGGAAAAGACATCAACTACTACACTTTAATTGTTTTAAAGGTATTATTTTAGTGTCATGTTTCACCGGAAAGCTATAGTTCTCTATTATTCATCTGACATTTAAAGCTTTTTTATATTCTTTCCTTGGAATATAAAGACTTAAATCACAAAAGACAAGTTTTAAAAGGACTTTATTAAATCTGACAACTGACTAACTGGACTTCATGCAATTAATAAGAAAATCTGGTAACTGAGCAACAAAGGACAGTTCATTGATAGCACTTTTTTTTATTTCTGCAGTTTTACATATCTTCAGTTCTGCAAATACAACACTTGAGTAAGACATTACTTTTCTCGTTTACACCCACGCTTCATGAAGTTGCTGCAGTGTGGAAAATGTCACATTGCTTCTCCTGGTAGAAGAGCCACAGAAATGACTGGGACACACAAAATTAGTCCTGCCCATACACTTGGCCGAAAACATTTGCGTAGGACTGACTGGGTGCCTCACTGTTTTATACCTTTTTCACTTACTATTTCAATTGATATACAAATATAGTAGAGACTTTTATATACACAATCAGATTCGTTATTGTGGGATCCAATTTTAAAAAGTTAATATTGAGAAAACAGTGAACTTTGTGGAGATCTCTTCTGATGTTCTGCAGATGAGCTCACAGGTCATGACTTGCGTATTGGGTTTTAAACCTACTCTTCAGACATATAAAAATGATTTAGATACTTTCTCTGTTGCAAATTCAAATATGTCCTTTATTTTTGAAGAATGTACTATATGCTTTACCCTCAGGCTCAGCAAGAGATCTGTTATGATTGACTTGATGGTTATATTCCTAATAGGACAAGTCACTGAAAATAGTGTTCATGTTTCCTAGAGAAACTTCATAAAATTCTTCTTGAAACGCAGGATGGAACAGGAGTTTACTGGGATTATAATAATATATTTACTAATCAAGATTAGTTTATTCGCTAAGTCTTTGAAAAAGTCTTTTTTCCAGATGAATCCAACTTATCTTGGAGGGTTCATTTCCTCATGAATCAACTATACCAAACATTCTGAAAAGTACAGTATAAATTGGTTTGGTTTGGTTTGAAATCCCTTCCTCCTGGATGTCAGCTGGCATTCCCAGGTTCAGTGCACTCAGTCAGTAACTTGCTCAGTCTGAGTCTTCTTGTGGTTCCCAGAGGGGACATTTCTGCTACTTCCACTCCCGTTCTTGCTGGAAGAGACATCTCCAAATGGCTCTGAGTCCTTCACTTGGATTTAAGTAAGTCTTCCCATTCAACACTGGACTCATTATTTTTAGGAATTGCTGGAAAGATTGACTGCATCTTACTTCGGAATTCTTTCATCTATAAAAGAGATTTAAAAATAAAATCAGTTAACAGTTACTAAGGAACAAATAAAGTAGCACCATGAGCCCCAGGCTTAACCCACAAAACAATGTGTGTGAGGTAAAAAATAAGTAAAAAGCTTTTAAAATAATAGAAAACTAGGACTTTCCCCCCGATTACGTTAGTTCAATTAACAAAGTGAAAAAAAGCATTAAGGGACCCACAACAATCACCCCTTCTAATGCACCACACTGGGGTGCCTCATTTGGAGTGCTTGCCTGAATGATCCACTGCTGTTACACGAATTATTATACACACACATACAGACACACTTAAAATATTTTTGTTTGGAGGAAAATCACCTCCATGGAATGTGCCCCTATTTTGACTGCAGTGCCTTTTTCTACACTTGTAATGGATAAAAGGTCCAGTAGTCTGTTCAAGGATTTTAAAACAAGGGCTAAAGAAAAATGCTGTTCAGCTCTGACAGCTTAGGTTTATCCCACCATGTGGATAAAGGTGACAAAACAGTCTCATCCAACTGTATAGAACAGCAGGAAAGAAAACAAGATTCATAACAATATATGGGACAAAGCTTTTCTTTCACTGCTGTTGAAATGCTGTGGAAGAGGAAGTATTTCCATATTATACATATATAGATAAAGACAGATATATGATATTTATAATTTATATTTATGCTAAGAACTTTATCACCAAAATGTGATTCAATAGTCCTGGAATGCCAGAAACAAACATTCATTTAAATAAAAATCACTTCTATCAGAATATGTAAACTAAGTGAGCTTCTTTCTTCCAGGACTTTTACATGTATTTTTATATATAATATATTTTAAAAGATAGACATGGAAAACCAGGACAGTGAAAATCCTGTTACACAAACAGCAGGATGTACAAGGGGAAGTTTTGGACTGCTATTTTTAGGAAGCTTTATGACAGAATCTATGACATTCACACAGAGAAGACAAAATGTGGTATTCAAGCATTGGATGCAATGACCTCTTGAAGAGCAAATGCAGTCTCAGGCACTATGTCCCACAGAGAGGTTCCAGGAAATCTAGATATTCCAAACAGCCACACAGGCACCTACTCTCATATGCCTACATTTTGTGTGTTATAGGTCATCAGTATTTATACAAATACCTCTGGGTTGTTTTCTCTGCAAGTCTTTCTGTGTGTGAATAATTCTGACAAGGAATTGGTACTTCTTTGCAGACATGCTACTGGAATACAATTATTTAAGATACAGCTGATATAAAAAATGAAACCATTCACAAATAAATTACCAGTCCTTTAGTAAGACAGTAGCTAATGACGATGGATGAAAGCATTTTAGAACCCTAGTTTTTGTGTAATAATGCCTGGGTACTGCTAATCAAATAAAAATATATGTTATATAAAGTAGGAGGAAAATTCAGTGCCAAATTATCCTTTTTGCTTTTTCCTGATTTTGTTCCTAAGTGAAGCTAATTCGCTCTCTGTTTTATATTTCATTCTGATCAGATAGTTGTTTTGGTTAATTATTCCTTCTTGGTTTTTAAAAATCTTGGCCATCACCCACAACTACTCCTAAACTAACATTTTTGCTTCTCATTTAAAACTGAGAAGCTCTCATAGACAGGTAATGTTTCCAAGAATAATAAACACCAGTATCAGAGCTGACGTAGAGGAACAGCCCAAATCACATTAAACAATTGCTGCCAATTCAATACAAGTGTTTATAGTAGGAAATGTTTTAGGAGCTCTGGCTTAGCTGTTTTTTCCAGTCCTCTGTAATTAAGTTATCCCAGCTTGCTGATGGGTGGAAAACATTCAATTTACTTAACATTTTTTGCTTCCAAAAGAGTGATTCAACTCTTCTACTCTTTCATCTCACTCTAAGTATTATCTGGGTGTTTGGAACACAGGAATGGTCAAATACTAAACTGATGTATAATGCTGTAACTCTGTTGATATAACCAAATATAAAACATTCAGCACCAGCCAATGATCTGGTGCAATGTGGATTTTCTGGCTGCTTCTAAACTCAGACTTAAATTTCTCTTAGTGATAAATTTAAATGATGCAGTCATAAGCTCTAGAAGACACCTCAGAAACCCACAGTGATTCCACTCTGACAACCACCTCATAATTATTAACATGCCAAACTCTAACTCTTGAATGCAAAAAGCAGTCTTGTCTGGGAAATAACACACTACAACTTGGTTCTGAAAGAAAAAAAAGGTATTTATTTAGACAGTACTGAAACACTGCTAGCAGTGCAGATTTAAGAATATTAGATAGATTTCTGTCCCCTCAGAACATTAATTTATGTTCTGCAGGTAAAAGCAACTAATTTCCTGGAAAAGCAATTTTTCCTTAACATATGGATCAGATCTGAAATATTCAATGTCTTTCTTTTGCTTTTAAGACTCCCTGAGAAATCTCCTCAGCCTTGTCTTCTCAGACTTTGATGCTTATTTGTAAAACCACTTTGAAAGTGATGCCAGACTCGGTGTCTCATTTGCCACTTCCTCTCCCACCTGCCCTTTTCCACAAGCCCGCTCTGCACAAAAATAGTTTTTCATTGCAATTCACAACTTGGACCATGTTTATGTTTTTCCACAGGTTTTCTTCCTTTGTGATTCCTGGACATTGATCTATTTCAATAAATCACAATGCCAAGCTGATCACTACTGTGCATTGTATTCTCAGGGTAACACTTGAGGCTGCCAGCTCTTTAGGAAGGACATTATCTGCAGTGACTGGTGTGGGCCTCATTAATACCTGACTTCACAGTAGGTCTAAAACGGGGCCAATTTCTGCCTGGTACAAACGTCACAGCTACTAACTCCTACTAGAAGTTTTCATTTCTATAGCCCTTAAAAGATACTGCACCTACTACAACAGTTTTTGAGTTCTCATTAGTAAGATATTAAGTAACTCAATTAGTACCAGTCACAGACTCCTATTTCCCCCCTCTCATCCCAGTCAGAAAGTGCAGTCCAATGTTTCATTAGGGCTTTGATCTGGACCTCTAAGGTACCTTCCCCTTTCCTTCCTCTTCCACCAATAATATCGGCTTCTGCGTTTCTTCCTTCATATCCACACTTGTGCTTGGTGCTCTCCCAAACGCACTTCCAAATCCCAGTCACTGTCTTCCCTGAACTCAGCATTCCTCTAAAACTCACTTATCTTAAACCATGGAGAAAGCTTTTAAAGAGAACTATTCTCTGATGTCACAGAACTGGTAGATACCCACATATATAACCATGAAAATGACATCCTTAAGTTCCTGTCCCTTCTCTCCCACTGACTATGTGTGCCTGCTTACACACCATTCTAATACCCCTATTAGGCTGTAACTTCTTAATGGACAAACTTTATCATCTTAGAGGTCTTTTCCAGTCTAAATGATTCTGACTCTTTCAGTCAGAGTCATGGAATTCAGTCTTCTGGGCCTTGACTGATCAAACTCCATTTAATATATTTTTATAATTAGGACTAAATTTGGCCTCCAGAGTACCTCACAAGAACTAGGCTGTTCTTGTTTGCATTTAGTTGACACTGTCATACTAGGCCCACTGCAACTTCAAAGTATCCTTGCACTGAAAGTACAATTTGTCCACTAAACATTCAAGTTAATCCTTCAGCAAACTGGGCTTACCAGTGCCCAGTCCTCTGGCAGTGTGGTGAGCTTCTTGTGAAGATGATTAATCAGCTTTATGTTCTATTAATACTGAACACTTGAGGTGTGAGAATTGAGACCTTGTCTTTACTTGCTTTAACTCCTGGGACAAACACACTTCTTGATGAGGAAAATGCTGCAATCAGGAATCTCTGTCTTGTCCGGCCTTTTCTTTTCAGCAGATGTGCAACACAAGAGGTCTCTTCTCTCTCCTCCCTTCCTGGAAATCTCCTCCTGTACTTCCTCCAGATTCCACAACACTCACGTCAGTGGTGTCAAATCAAAAGGCTTTAATTTAATTACAAGAGCTAATATGCTACATACTAAGCACTGGAATGTTTTGCATAACTCACTGCAATGGTTGCCTCTTTATTATTGTCAGCCACACTGGCACTGGGGTACTCAGTTCAACTGTGATAATGTCTTCAATTAATAGTGCAGTAAACCGAGCACTAAAAGCTGAATGTATTTTACCTCTACCTGCTGCCCTCAGTACCATAGGCCACTCTCAACTGCTGCTCCTGAACCTACTGGTACATGAACAATTTGTAACACATTTCTTAACATTCCAGCATGCTCCATTCCTTCAGGCGACTCTCCGAAGTGAATTTCACTCAAGTGAATTTTATTTTTTTGTCACAGATATTACAGAGCTTTACGCTGTTTTTTCTCGCCAAATAAATTACAGTAACTGTTCTACCTCTGTCAGGCTTCTTTCTAAAAGGGTATCATCTACCTTACTGCATTAAATAATCTGTAATAGCTACAGATCACTGTTATTTTCTTATCTTAACCTAATGATCCTGCCTCAGATGGCAAAAATATGGGGACCTAAAAGCATCTTCCATTTAATAATCTCTTTTTAATGTACATCGTTGACAGAATGTCACACAAAAATTGGGATAGCACTATTACTGAGAGCACTTAGATGGCCGTTCATATTAAAATGAATGGAAGAGGGGCTAAAAGAGTCTATTTGATTCCTAGAATGAAAGTTTTAGGAAGAAATGTTCTCTTTAATGTCTGACATTCATAATAGGCCAACACAGATTCCAGGAATTATTAGTTTCCTATTTTAGTACTCGTATCAGTAAGAAGTGCTTACATTAGCTTCCAAGTGAAATGAGGTTAGATGCCCTGAACTGGAATATCAAGTGGCAGCAGAATGCAGCATGTTCATGCCCTCAGCTCTCCTCAGCCACCATCCATTTCACAAGGCATGAAGATGAGGCAGGCTGCCCTGGATTTAAAAGCATCAGTGAGGATTGCTCTTGCCACCTTTTCCCAAATCTTAAAATGACTGCGGTTGCCCTTGTTAGCAAATGATTACCAAGGGCCACAGACAGAAATAGCAAGTTATTTGTAGAAAATGACAAGTGCTGAGCCCTTGCAGGACTGGAGGAGCAGAGCAGCCAGCTTGCTGGCTCAAGGTGATTGTCCTTCTCTCAGTGTAAAATGGGGCACTCACTGAGAGTCACTGTGCCAGCTCTGGAATAACATGGAAAACAGAGCTCTGGTTCACATTCTTACATCTTGCACTTTGCTGGAAAAGGCATCATGAATGTCTGGATCATGCAGAACGACAAGTCTATGAAAATGGCCCTGAGAGTGTCAATCCTGGCAGTAAACAACCTAATATTTTCTATGGACTCTCATGGTACCCTGTTCAGCACCTATTTGCTAATTCCAGCATTTTGGGCTTACACAGAGCAAAGCAGCAGCAGAATTGTGTTAAACCATCCAGAGAAGTCAGGAGCTCATACTGGCCCCATCTCATGGAGCCTTACACACGTGCCTAACCTTGTGCAGTGCTGAGCACCTTCTCTGAAATCAGAGGGCTATTCACAGTGCCCAAATTAAACACGTCAACACATTTTCCCACAAATTTATCTCTATAAATCCTGTGTAAGTGGGTAAAACATGTCCTGTGCTATTTAAAAGAAAACCAACATGGAAATAACCTAAGTGAACTTTACAGGGAGAGGGGGAGAGGACCATCATTGTTTAGAGCGAAGCTGCCACAGTTCCCAGGCAATTTTAAGTGTGTAGTAGCCTCCCACAGCTACTCCATATTCTGTCTTGAATTACTGGTGAACTACAGAGAACCGTCAAGTCACAGGGGTCAGGCTGCCTCTTTTCCAATTATTGGGTCACATGAGGAGATAAAACACATGAAATACTTTCCTCACGTTACTTTTCCATGAGTGCAGAAGACACGTTGCTCATTCATAAATGGGAAGAGAGCTGATCTATGTCACAAACATGTTCTACTAGCTTCACTTTGGTTTCATTTCTGTGCAAATATGACTTAGATATCCCAAAGTGGGAAGAAGATGCTGCTCCAGTAAAAAAGTCGAAAGAAAGTAAAACTGTTCTGCGTTAAGGCTAGATTATTTTGAATTTAAGAATAAAAAATAAAGGACATGGTTAGCTAACTATGTCCATTTTTTTTTATTCACAGAGACAGCAATTTTGTAAACTGGATTCTGGAAAAAAAAGAAGGAATTTCCTTAGGTTCAGAAATACAGGAGTGTTCTTTTCACTTTTATACATTCCCGTGTTGATATTTCTGAAATAAATGTGATGGACTTAAATTTTTGTAGTATATAGTATCTTAAAGTAAAGGCTTTTGTGCCAGGCAGAAAAACTGAGTGTGCCTGTAACTGAAGAATGTGCCATTTACTTCTGCAGAACCTTACTTTCAAATCTGGGTGCCTGGAAAGGACATCTACATGATTAGTCTATTATGGTGCTATTAGTCATTGCCCCTTAGCCACCCTGGGCAATTTGAAAAATTAGTCTTGAAATAATTTTTTAATTTAAAGTAGTTAAATATTCAAATTTATAAAGCTAGATGGTTAATGGACTCAAAATCTCAGGATGAGTGCCCCAACCCTATAAACTCTTCTGTGTTGTAATCTGGACTTCAGAATTAAATTCAAAAATATTGATTGTCTGCTGAGCAACCTGAGTAATTTTTTTTTCCTTGGTATGTCCAGGCATTATATTATAACTACAATATAATTATAATTATATACCATCCACAAGTGAGATTCAAGGCAGGGGAAAGGGCCAGCAAAAACCCAAAACTCTTCAGTGAGGCTTCAGCTTCATCCCCTTGATGGGGGCTGAATTCCCTGCAGGAAGCTGTCAGAGGCAGTGTGACACACAGAGGCAGGCAGGGACAGCCAGATGCCCCCAGGCAAGCAGGGCTCTCAGCCCACAGCCATGGCCATGAGCACGCTTAACACACGGGATGATGCCATGGAGCAAGATGTAGCACGAGTAACTCACAGCTGTCAGAGAAGCCTGGATTCAGATTCTACCTGTACATGCTCAGTTTGCAGCTACATGAGGCCAAGACAGAGACCAACCCACTCACCCACGTAGGGTGGCACAGAGGCATTTCAGAGCACAGGCTTCCCAAAGGGCTGGTGGCAGCCCACAGCTGTGAGTCTCTCCCAGGACACAACAGTGAAACTCCTCAAGCCAGCTGCAGTCACAGCCTTTCCATTTCTGAAATACTCTCTTACAGCTGGCCCTATTCATAAAGCAGACTGTAGCAGCTTTCCAGTACAAAAATTATGATCTTAATCCTTGAATAAGCATTCTGCCTTACCAAGTAAACAGTGAAGTTCACTGCTTTAATTTTTTTTCCTTCTTGAATAAAGTACTAGCAGTACGTATGTGTGGAGGCCAGTCCTCTCCAAACCAACCAGGCAATATAAGCAGCAGAGAAAAATGCAAACAGAAGGAGGAAGTGCTAACTTGTACTAGTACTCCATCGTCTTTCTAAGAGCTTAAGTTTAAATTAGCATTGAGGAAATAAAAGAGCATTAACAAAATTGGGCAGATTTGATTTATATAGAAATACATGATCATGAAATATCAAGAAAAAGGTAAGTTTCTATTATGCTATCACATACAAGCATGATAAAGAATAGAAATTTCATAAATAATACTTTCGTGAGGACTAAATACAAAAATAATTAAAAACTAATAACAAAGTATTTAGAAATTACTCTAGGATGACTCTACTTATTTTAGGAGATATGGTGGTTTTATAGCAACATTTACTCATTTATGAAATAGAGTAAAAATTTCAGTCACTGCAATATGCCTACACGGGGATTTATAAATCTTAGTACAATTTACAGATGCCATATATGAAGACTATGTCTCCATGCTCTCATCTTCTGTTTTACATTAATCCATCCTTAAAGACAATACTACTTTGTATTTATACTGTGCCTATGACTAAACTTTCACAAAATTATAACAAATATCTCTCAACATAAGCAGGAGGACGTTATTTTTATACTTAAAATGGTGATTCAGAGGTTAGATTTTTTATGGAGAAAAGCAGTTCACTTAGGAAATGTTCTTACCATCAAAGCCATAACAAGCACATATTCTCTGTATTGCTTTTAATTGTTTTAGATGTCTCTTTATGGCCATGCAATTGTTTTAGACTCTTAATATTTTAAAGGTTAAGATCAATGAAAAACAGGATATTTCATTAGGAGACACCATAAAAGTGATAAACTAATATTTTATATTAGTCACAAATTGCTAAGCAATTCTTCTAACTATTTTTCCAGCTTTCCACAGAACAGCAACAATCAGAATCTCACAAACCTACATATGAATCATCCCAGCCCTTTTCCTATGGGACAGAGAATGCTTTTATTTTTGAGGAAATGAAACCTAATTTACTGAGGACATAAAGAACAAGAGGGCTTTCAAAGCATGATTTATCTTGTTTAGTAATTGTTGTACACTTCAATCTACAAAGGCTGAGGGCATTGTTCTGCTTTTAAAAGAAGGTTCATAATTGCTGATTGCTTAAAAAAAATAAAGAAACAAGAACATCAGACATTAGTAGGTATGTTTTAGTATCCCCCAAGTACTCTATAGCTGTGAGTTTAATTTAAAAGAAAGGTTTACAACTCCAAAGTTAACTTCTAAGAAGTTCTAGAAAAGGTCTAGAAAATTGTCACCTGCTGTAGGTGACCCTGCCTTGGCAGAGGGATTGGACTACAGGATCCCCAGTGGCCCCTTCCAACCCTAGTTATTCTGTGATTCTATGACACTAAAATTTTTCCTAGTAATAAAAAGATGTGGTGGATCATAACACTAGCAGAATAGGTAAACAAAATTTAAAAAGTTTAATTTTTGGAAACTTCAATGAAAATACTTGTTTAGTTCAACTGTAACAACAGCGGGTTTAAGATATTTTGAATATTTTACTTTTAAAAATTTTTACTGAGTAAAATGTCATGTATTCTTTAACTGAAAATTTTAAATTTCATTTAACAGCTTATATGCAGAATGTTGAAATAAGATGTTTCAACTACTATGCAATTTTAAAATAAACCGGAAATGATAAATTGGCCAAACCCAACCTTTTCTACAAAATTTCTTTCAATACTTCTGTGTTTTGCATCAGCAAACAGCCATCCCACTGTACCAGGAGCGGTCACCCATATGGTTTGGACATTGCAAGCTCAAAACCAGCAAGGTAATGCCATGGAAGATAATACTACAATGTAGAAGTTATTAAATAGCAAATAAACTTGTTGAAAATAACGGTGCCATTTTATTTCAAGCCAGACTTATTTCTAGCTTGTGTTTAACGTGGCACGTGTCTTTCCACATGGTAAGGTGCCTCAGAGAGGAAGGCTGCAGGGATGAGTCCCAGATTCAAATCAGGAGTGCTCTTTGGAAGCCAATCTCCCAGTTGTCCATGCTCCCTGGACATGAGTCTCTGTAACTACTGCACAGTCTCAAAATGCATGACCAGCAGTTCCTCAGGGTGACACAAATCTGAAGAAGCATTCTAGCAGTGCACATAACACAGTCCAAATGCCAACAGGCATTCAAGCCATGGGGCAAGGCCAGTGCCAGTCCGAAGTTTGAAAATTCCCGGAATAGTTGTAGATATCAGGTCCTCAGCCTGCTGATGTTTCACTGCCCTAGCGCTGCTGGTCAATAATACTCACTAATACAGAAAGAGTTTCTGTGCTCAGAGGTAATCAAAGGTGGTACAAATTTAAATATTTTCCCGAGCGATTGCAGGAAGCAAGTTTAAAAAGTCTGATTATCACTGACACCTGACTATTTTCTGGAAGAATTACAATATAAAAGTATATAAGCACCATCTCCTAGGTTCTAAGAAATCTAAGAAAGATTTCTTTTATGCTACTGAAAAATATAACTTAAATCATTATCAAACTAAGTCCTCATTGAACCATCATTTCTTCATTTCAGAATAAGAGTTGAGTGGAATTTAGTAGCATTTACTATTTATCAGCCTGTCACCACATTACAACAGTGGTCACTGCAATCAGAGAACGTTAGCAACCTAACCTGAGACATAAAGATCAGCCACTCTCACCCCTGGGTTTTGATGCTGACATAAAAGCAGCGGACTGTAAAGCTATAGGGAACCACCTTTAACAATAAAGCCATTTAAGAGCTGGAAGCAGGCATTGTCACAGCACTGTTTTAAGAACTAATGAACCACAAAGATTAAATAAAAATCTAGAATCACCAAATCTGGTGCATCACCTCAGTGCCTGGAAGGAACAACAAACAGCTTCTAGGGCAAACACAGGCTGTCTCAGAAGGTGTGAGGATGAGGCATCCTGAACTGTGGTTTCAGTTTCCTTCCACAACACAAACTGCTGAGCAATCATGCCGCTAACATAGATTAATTACAACTTATCAAGGAAATATCACTCCACTTTGCTTTGTCGTTTCATCTCTGTCTTTGGAAGTGATGAGAAGATAATTTAAACAGCCACAAAGCTCAGGATAATACATATTCCGTCAATGACTCACTGTCTCATCAATAATTCACGCTCACAGGAAACATGTATCCCACCATGAGAGGCATTTTGGCAGCGATGGCCAGTCAGGCCGCTCTGCTGGGGGCAGCACGGCCGGACAGTGCGGCACGGCTTGCCTAAAGCCCGGCTGGCTGCGGGACACAGCCGCAATCCCGGGATCAGGGATGAGCCGGGCCCTCGGCGCA
>NW_005054316.1:6622550-6629233 GCF_000277835.1 Geospiza fortis | reverse complement strand
GAGCAGCGGCGGCCCCCCACCCGCGCCCGGCCCCGGGGGAGCCGCCTGGAACGGGGCAGGAACACAAACCGCAGAGAGCAGGAACGCAAACCCCAGAGAGTAGGAACGCAAACCCCCGGGGGCAGGAAGGCAAACCCCAGAGGGCAGGAACGCAAACCCCAGAACCCAACCGGGACTGGGCGGCAGCAGCGCCCGCCTGGCTCAGTTCTGCCCTCCCGGTGTGTGGGAGAGGCTCTGCCGGGCCGGGCCCCTCACCAGGCATTCCCGGCCGTGGCACAAGGATCAGGGCGGCCCAGGGACACCGACTGCACATCCCACGGCCTTCGCGGCGGGGCGCGGCTGCCGTGGGCAGCGTTCAAAGCACAAAAAGCACCGAGCACACCCTGCACTGCACTGCTCCAAGCTCAGTGACCAGCTCTGTTCCTTCTCCGGCCCAGCCAGGCCTGCCCCGGTGTGCTGCGGGCCGGCCAGGACGGGAACTGCCCCACGGCCTCCCTGGCTATGCCAGTCCCACATCAAGATCTGCTGGCTCTGTTACTCCTTTTGGTGTGGCTTCTGCCAAACCATCACATCCCATTTTCCACTGAGGCTTCTCGTACTTTACTCTCTCAGATGACTCAAGCCATTAAACACCTAACAATTCAGTCCTACTTGGAACTCCCCTTCAAACCCTGCAAGTGAAAGTCAAGTCCTTTATTCACCAAGATCCCACCTACAGAGTCACAGGGACTGAGCTGGCAAAGGATTTGAGAAAGTGCTGGAGCAGAGGTACTCCTACATGCAAATGAAGCATCCTTCTTGTTTGCTAAATCAAACACCTGCACTGCCTACAATCAGAATTTTACTATCCTTCACAATTTAATACTGAGGAAAAAATAGTAGGACTATATTTTTCCTTTATATATGCTTTGCCGAATATATAAATAATTGAGATATACAGTAAAAGAAGTCTATTCGTTCCTAGTCCTAAAGAGGATGCAAATAGTTCTCCCAAACTTATAGCTGCAGGGGACTCTAAGTCGTGGCTCATTACTAGGGGCAAGCAAACAAAAATGCTCACATGAACTTTAGTGTTCACACTCAACATTGTGAAATACTAGAACATAATCAGTTTACTGAAGATTGCTGTAGCTGGTATCCTGGGATGTACAAATGCTTCCCAAGCTTCTTTGCCTTGATGTGACATGTCAGACCACCATTCTAATGCACAGGATACTCAATCTTCTGTCTGTCCCTTGCAGCTTCTAGAAAGCAAGCTGGCTTCCTTTCAGTTTTTCTTACATCCTCTGCCCTCATGCAAAAAATAGAACTTGGACAAATAAATGTATTGCTCTAAAAATAGGATTCAGGGGGATAGCCTTCAGTTCGATAAGCAAATTTAGCAGCTACTATTTTAGCTTCTAAATTAGAACACTGGCTCTTCTGTCAGGTATCTGAAACATCTGTGAAAATAAACAAAAAGCAGGACAAAACTGTTCCTCCCCCTAAACTGTCTCCTCCCACAGCATGCCCTTTTTTGCAGATGTAAGAACACCCTCCCTGTTTGCACAAATTCTGGTTAGTCATTCTACAGGTGGTGAATGAAGGTGTAATTCTTAGGCTGAGGTAGTATAGAGATGCCATCCCAAGATGCATTACCCAAGGAAAAATATGGAGTTGAGGGGATCATACTTGGTACTCACACTGTGCACGCCCAGAGCCTTCCAGATGGCAAAACTCAGCAATCCAACTCCACACCATGCATAGAGTGAGCCCCACCCCAGGGCTCGTAAGGCCAGTGATGAACCACTCTCTGGTAGTGCAGCTGTGGCAGTAATCCCCTAGAACCAAAGATAAAAAGTTCATGACAAAGTGAACAATTGGAAAAAACAATAAAAACTAAGTAAGTTGGTGATTTAGATTTTTTCCTGACCTGGCAGTTGCACTAGTGTGGCCACAGAAAATCTTATGGCTGCCAGTACACCTCAAGAGCCAAGGAAGGGGCTGGATCAAGTGCCTTCCTACCAGGAACACATTTCACAGCTGCCCATGCCACCTGTGGATGACTTTCATTGCCCAGAAATACCAGAGTCAGTTTTTCCACGGGCACAAGAATCCAACACTCAGTTATCTCACCAGTCAAAATACAAAACTGAATCTAAACCAGTCACAAGCCTTTATGCCAGTAACATCTGAACATAATCACTGCATGGCACTGATTTTGCTACTTTTTCATGAGGCAACTCATGGCCTATAGGTCTTTATCTGCACTTGTGGAACCTGCAAGAACACGAGCAGCTTTTTGTGGAAAGGGTATTGCAGTGACCCACGGACTAATTTAAGAGGGCTACAACTTTTTCCCCCCTGAAGGATCACTGTTCAGTTGTTCACATGCAAACACAGATTTCAGATGGTACTTGTTAAAGATTGGCATTTATGGTCCCTACACAACTCAACAGTTCCACTTAACTGGGTGTCTTGGAAAAAAACAACCAAGCTCAGGGGTAACATAAATGAGATTGCACACATAAAATCACAAAAAATTATTTCATTTATAATCTAAAATACTGAAAAGCAAAATTAACTTTTGGAAGGATCAAAAAAACTTTTCTCCAAAACATGCCATATAACTGTTCTTTTCTCATCACAAAAAGATGGGGGGAAATATTTTGTATTCTTACTTAAAAAAAGCTTTAAATTTTTGACTTCTTTTTAGATGCTTCTCTTTCTTCTTTGATGCAATTAAACATACTTAGTGTCTACCACTATGGTCAGTCAAATAGCACCAGTAGTTTTTCTCCTCTTGGCTTTGTATTTATTGAAATGTTAAAATAATCCTTAGACAGTCCTCAGCATTGACACTCCCCCTTGGGATTCAGCTGTAGGCACAGCTACCCAAGGACAAACATGCACTTGGAAAGGGCACAAGTAAAACATATCTTCACACTTATTTATTCCAATTTGGACATCCCAAAGTGGAAGGTGTTAAAAAAAACAATGCTCTGTAAGCAAACACGCACAAACAGCAGAGATCTCTAGTCATGCTGTAATATCAGGTTCTATTATCTCCTTACAACAGATAATGAACTATTATAACTCTTTCAGTAGAGACTGCTCTGAGTATTGAAATGCTGATTATTTTTGACATTTTTCCTGCTTCCACAGTCTAATCATATATAACAACACTGAGAAAAAATGGTCCCATTTGTAAGATGGGAAATGAATGGACAAAAATATCCTCTACACAGAATCTTTAAATAGGAGTCATTATCTGTGAAAATTGCTGGCAAAAAAACTCAACCAACTACTATTTAAATGCTTGATTGTCCCAAAAAATAGTGGTAAATGGAAACAACTGATCTGGTTTTACTGACTGCAGTCAAACAGGGTTCAGTCACAGGCTGATTCCTCAGGGTACTTAAGTACACAGGTAAGGGTTTCTGTAAACAGGACAGCTGATTAAATGATTATCAGATACAGTGTTCAGAGCATCAAGAAAGTTGATTAATGAAATGCTAAAAAATTTAAAAGGACAACGGTAGCATGGAAGAAAAAGCTGACACCAACAAAAAAATTTTAAGAGAACTGAATTTTATTCCCTAACCTGTTATTCTATGTTCAAATCCTTTTCTCATCACTACCCTTATGTTTTTTCTAAAAAACATTCTTTAATTTAAAAAACAAGCTTTTAAACAATATTGAGTCTTTCCAAAAACAGGCCAGAAAAAAACAGGGCAGAATTAACAGATTTGTTTTCCAAATATATGCTGTTTTTTTCATTTTGTTGGTTGCTGTTGTTTTGTTTTCCTCTGGAACATATAAACAGGAAGTGGGAGAAGGAAAAAATCACTGCTTTTTTATTCAGACACAGGCCTTGATTGTGTAACTGCCCCTTTGTGTGCAGAGCATGTCTAAAAGGAAGCAGTGCCTAAAATAAAGTGTGTTCAACTGTTTTGGTTGATTGTATTCAGTGTGTTCACTCTTTTGTGTGACCTAATCCATTGTGAAATTAAACACCTGGATAAATGCTGGTAAAACGGGACACTTCTCAAAAGGAGGCTGCTGCAGCTGAGCATTTAAGTTTAACAAAAAACCCTCATCAATTAACCAGGATCATATCACCAACCCAATGGCACATGTATTGATGTCTTCACTGGAACAGAAATAAAATGCCAGAAACTGAGGGCTGGTAGAATTAATTCTTTCAACACCAGTGCTGGTTGATGTTGGTTTAAAGTACCAGTCAAACTATGGCCTCACCTTAACATGGATAAAAATCATATTTAGGCATTGAACATCTAAAAAAGGTGAAATCTTCTGTAGTTATTATTATACATGATATAATATTAAAAGTTTCTTGCAGTAAGTAACTATGAATTTAAGTAAGAATGCTAAGGCAAAACCTCATTGGTACCTTGGGGAGCTTCTGTAGACAATTAAGCCATTCTCAAAGTCTAGTCTTTCCTTTTTAAAACTGCTCACTGACAAGTACCTTAACAAAAAAGTATCTTTCTACACTCTGGAGTACTGAAGTCAAGAGGCCCATGAAATCACAGATTTTTTCCTAGCAAACTGCTGTAATTCCTTTGCACAAATAGCAGCAGATGCAGTTTTCAGCAAAGATCGAAATGATATATATCACTTGATGACATTTCTAGCATATATATTCTCAGATGTCAATGCAATGTCATTCTTTATAAGTTTCACACTGATAACAGGACAGCTCAGACACCCAGGAATATATGAAAGCTGGAAAAAATGCAGTGCTCAAGACAAAGGAAGTTTAAAAAAAAGATGGCAAAAAAGGAGACAATTTCCTTATTGCAATGTATTTCCACAGCTTGTGGAATAACTTCTCATGAAGTTGTCTATTTTGTCTATTTCAAAAAAGAAGCTCATGCTTATTGTTTCTGTAAAAGCAATGGATGAGTTATGACACAGCATATGGCTAAAGAGGAAAGTGGGAAAGCAAATGAAGGATCTCGTGCTCTTTGACCAGAAAGGGAGACTATGAGTGATCAGAAATGAAGGTTCTGATATAAAGTACAATTTTTTTCTCTTGATATGCATTGAATTAACTTGATATGTATTTAGCAGGGCCTACTCTGAATAGATTTTTAAATTAATCCTACGCCTGTACTGAATTCAATTAAATCTAGTGCTCTTATCATCAATCTGCCAAATTCCACATATATCAGCATGTCCATAAAGCATTCAATGCATTCTTATTTCCTGCATTATCACTACTGGAAAACTTAAAAGAACTTAAAAGCTTAAGAACAAACCTTACTGAACCAGTCTGGGTTCTTCTTTTTTGTCATTGCGAGTGTAGTGCCAAAACCTGCTATCATCCCTGCTGTAGCAACAGTACCTAGAAAAATTCCACCTGCCAAGAAAAGTTGAAGAAATAAAAATCAAGACTGTGTTACTTAAGGGGAAGGAAAAAACCAACCAACCTATTTAGAAAATAAAATCTGAAAATATAAGATCTGTTAGCACATGTTGAAGGGAAAGGCCCAGTTGTCTACATTTTTTGTGCTAACTCAGTATGACAAAATAGCAAGACAAAGAATTAGTTCTATGAAACAGGGCATTTTGAAAATAATGGCATGTGTATGTATTTTCAAGCCACACACAAAAATTCAAATCCCAAGATGCTTTTTTTGCAGTACTTTGACATTCCACTCATTCCAGAGCCAGTCTACCAAAATCATCTTATTCTGTGGTGATGCCTCACCCTTCCCTAAATGGGAAATGTAATTGGTTTTGTTGCATCATTTGTGATTTCAAATGGCCACCACCAGTTCCTCTAAAGACCATTACATAAGCAACACTTGTTCTTCAGCTTTATGTTTTAATGCTTTATTTAATTTTTTTAATTAAATAACTGAATTATTATCATTAAAAAAGAAAATTACACTAGCAAAAGCTATCCCAAGAAAGAAAGCATCCCTTGCTTTTCAGTTCTTTCAGTGTTTCAAAAGTCACTTGAGGTACCTTGATCCTTTCTAGCTCTTGCACCAAAGGCACATGTACCCACACCTGCCTACTTTTAAGAAAAAGGCATGTTATTAGGACTTACTGCACTGCAGAAACCAACCTGATTTATATTAAAATTTTAAAATTTCAGGGGTGTTACATGTTCTTCCTTTGCAGGTACTGATACCCATCCTGTTTCCCCTTTCTTAAAACCAGGTAGGTAATTTTAAAATGGTCTGAATAGGAAATAAGCAAAATACAGTTAAGTTAGGTCTCACTTTTTAAAGTTATTCATCTGATTACTGTAATGAGGAAGTTTCCTGTACTCGTGTCAGTGAAATCTGTAAGGCGCCTCCTCTGCCCGGGAGCACAAAGACTTCACACCTTGGCCACGTTATGCAGTCCACTAAGTTTTACATTTCCAGGTCAGGTAACCAACAGTTCCCCAATTTCAGACACGATAATTGGCGGCGGTAGGTCCATCCTCTGGAGGGGTCTGCCCGGGATGTCCCGGCGGCGGCGCTGGGACGGGGCCGCCTGAGCCCGGGCCTCCGCTCCGCCGGGGGGCGCGGGGAGACCGAGCAGACACCGGGAGCAGCCCGGAGTTAGGGATAAAATTTACAATATAATATAAACGTACGCCGCACAGCGCCGCCAGCCCGCCGTCCTGCAGCTGCGGAGACTCTGGCTCTGCCCTGGCCACGGTTCTCCCGGCTCGGATCCAG
>NW_005054316.1:6612110-6621990 GCF_000277835.1 Geospiza fortis | reverse complement strand
GCAGCGCGGGCGCGGGCGGAGCTGCCGCCCCCTTAGGAGGGGCCTCCGCCGTTTGGGAGTGTTCAGCATCCCAAGAGCCCGAATCGCGCGCAGGGAAGGAAGATCGGGAAAAGTTGTCAATGGCTCTTTTAAATCAAGTCTTTTGTAGCAGGCTCATAAGGATTTTGGTTTTGCGGGTTTTCTTATGTCTTTGGGACAGATCGCGTAGTGGACTTAACGAAATAAAACTGGAAGACACTCTTAATTCCCTTCTTGATTTAGTAAGCTGTATCTTGACGAATGGTGTTGCTTTGAAGTACATGTTTTCATTCCAAATTGTCATTCTTTCAAGTTATGTAAATAGTTTTTCACACTATGAGAACATACAATTGAAGTGTTTTCATCTCTGCACCACTCTAATTCTCAGCTGCTGATGAATATAAATTGATGTGCTACCTAATTTTATCACTAACTTAAGATTCAGTGTGAACAGGTAAAGTGGATTTTTAGTTATAACAATCAGTACTTCAACAGCAATCAATGAATGTAAATAAATCCATACCAGGCTTTCCCAGCTTCCTTCTTTGTATCTTTTAACATAATTTATAGCATGTATCTAAGGGTCTAATTATAGGCACTGGGTTGCTAGGCAAAAAATGAGTATTTTGGGAAACTTCCTGTTCATGATACTTCTAAATACCAACCCAAAGCTGTTTCCTAATAGTGTGTTGTGTAAATTAAGCAATATTTTACACACAGAGCCCATCACTAACTTGTTTTTGTCTAATCTCGACAGCAAGCAAATTATTCCTTCTTTCCTCTAGCAAACAAATTATTCTTTCTTCTTTTTCCCATGAAAAAATACCCCAAAATCCTGTGTGTGCTTTGGAATAGAATTGGACTGTGCCACAACATCCTGGAAAAGCTTAGAGAAGGACATCTTAGAAAAACTGCAGTGTGACAATGTGAAAAAAAGAAATTACTTTTTATATAAAGTATTTAAATTTATTAGAATGCAAAAAACTAAAACAGGAGCATACATGTCATTTTGATTGTAATTGGTGTCAAGATCATCACTGCATCAGATACAGGAATCCTTGAACTGTGAGAGAATTAGGTTATTGTGTCTTTTGTATTATTTTGTGTCTTTGATGATAACAATCCTGTATTTTCTTCTAAGAATAATTTTTGAGTTCACATCAATCAAGATAATCAATAGTTTTTTGAAATCACATCAATCTTTCTTTCGAATTTTTTCAGAACCAGGAAGAAAGAGAAGAGAAAGGTATAATAGTGTTATTTAATCCTGGTTTGAACAATGCCAAGAATCTATATTTAAGAAAGTCAGATCAGATCTGTCTCTATTAATCATTCAGAGAGACTGAAAGTAGAGCATAAAGACCATAAAATCCACTCTGAATAACTTAAAATTCTCAGTGTTGTAAATTTTACTTGCTTTAAAAAACCCAAGAGATACTCAGCAGAATTGTGTCTATTTAGGTTACAATATTAATCTCTTCTTGTTGTATAATTGAATATAATAAAATGCTTTTTTCCTTTTTATTACAAAAATCTTAGTAAGCCAAAAGCAGACAGTAAGAGGGAACCAATGTGTTCCACTTCAAGGCACGTGTAAATCTGCACTTGTGATTCTGATGTTATGGTTAGGAATTTCATAATAACCCCTGGGTTTTAATGAAAAATTGGAAATGTGGTGCCTCTCCTATGGGAGTTCATATTTTTGTACAGTATTGGCCAGGGAGGAGTGTGGATGGTAAGCAAGAGCACGAGGAAGAAAATAAATTTTAAAATAAAACCAAAGCAACAAGTTAGCATAAATATATTCCCTAAGAGATTTTTATAACCCTTGCAAACACGTGGCATTGCTGCCAATAAGCGGCTCTATCAAGAAATAGAAGCCCAGTGTGCAAACTTCTTAATGTGATGCTGTGAGATATTTCAGTCCTGGCCTGTGTGTCTGCTGCTCTCCTTCCTCTCTGGTGCAGGGCTGCACAGTGGTACCTGACCACCTCCACTAACAGTGAGATCCACTTCAGCACCAAGCTTGCAATTTAGGTATTCAGAGGCAAAGAAGCTAGTTGATAAGCTGGCTGGGACTTAATAAAGGCAGTCATTTGTTATGTTCACTAAGTTAGCTGTCTGATTTATATAGCCAAAAGTCTTGAGTGCCACTGCAAAAAATGTTGGCACCTGAGATACAGAATCCTGTTTGGAGTTTGAAAATCCAATTCAAAACATAGAGGAGATTGATTTGCACACTGGTTAAACTGATGTGTTCAGTAACTGAACTGGATTATGTAAAAGAACTTGGGAAAGAGCCGAACACTGGTTTTGGAAAGAGAGAAAAATGCAGCAGTTGAGCTGCCCTTTGGCTCTCAGGAGAGCTGAGCTTTATTCTCTGCCTGACTCACTGGGGTCATTTCCTCTATTTATGGCAGCTTTGATATTCCTGAAAGCACCATGCAGCATCAGCACAGTGTACAGGCAGGGGCATGAAGAAACCAGTTATATATTTCCAAACAATTTTCTAGTCAATTGGACAAGAAATTAAAGTGTTCTGCAGCTATGATTTGGTTTCTGCAGAAACCCCTGTTTTTATAATTAGCTGGTTACTGTTGTGCATCTCCTAAGGATCTGG
This sequence comes from Geospiza fortis, assembly GCF_000277835.1. NCBI lineage: Eukaryota > Metazoa > Chordata > Aves > Passeriformes > Thraupidae > Geospiza > Geospiza fortis. The sequence goes on along the minus strand of NW_005054316.1, from coordinate 6,619,352 downwards.
TGGCTGAAATTCCCATGCTGAGAGTCTGTCCTCAGATTTTTTGTCTCACTGCAGCAAAAATCTGGTCACTGAATAGAGATGCGTAGACTTTAATTACAGAAATACTGACAAAAGGCAGGGATCATTTGTCAAATGTACTCACTTGTCAAATGTACTCACAATTGTAAGAAGAGCCTTGCACTGGAGAATCAAAAGGCACATAAAAAATACTGGTTGAGCTGGCTTCACCCACTTATGGAGGGGTACTTTTTGTTTTGGAGGTGATGAGGAGATTAATCATTTTGCACAAGGTTTTGCTGTGGTTCTCCAGTAGCCAAGAGGCCGGATCTCCAGGTTTCTGGCCACCTACCCCAGCCCCAGAAATGCTTTTCTAAACTGCAGCTTGCCTCTGCAGAATATGCAACACTCTTCCTTAATTTCACTTCTACATTTGGGTATTCAGGAGCACACGTGAGGCATAACTTTGGACAAGACTGGGGGTGCAGGCGTGCTGCAGAGACACCACAGCAGCATTGTTTGTTATCGCCACAGCCTGGCCACATTTCAGTGAATGTCAAAAGTCCCATTGGCAATCTGGCCAAAGTTGCAGTTATAAATCCCAAATTAGCATTTGGGGATGATGACATTATGGCTGATCAGAGGCACACTACAGACTTCAGAGTTGTTGATAACATATCAAGGCTGTCACATGCCTTGGACAGAATTCAGGTAGGGCTGCAGAGATGAGAACACTTAAGTAGGATCTTCTTTCATATGTCTGTATCTATTTGTTTCCTATTCTTATCCTTTACTACATTATATGTTTTATTACCTGCTCAGTATATATAATACTCTCTCTTGGCAAGTGAAATATGCCCATATCTGTTTGGCTTTGCCCACATTTACTAGAGAGGAAAATCAGGCATCCCTTCCCAATTCCTGTGGTATTCCCACTGTCTTTAGTGACCTAGAAAATATATCTACAAGTTATTTTTGAATTTCACTGGATACCACATCCTTAATGGTCTTAGTATGTTATATTTCATTATAGCACTTTTAATAGTTACTTTGCTGTACCATTTTAGAAAAACCTCTACTGTTGTCCAGGAGAAAAAAGTATTTCTGACCGAATTAAAAAAAAAAAAAAAAAAGAAACTGCAAAAATTAATTATTATTTCCATGGTGCCACTAGAGCATGGCCTGGCACTTTTGTCTCAGCCACTCTTACTGGAAGGCTGCAACCTGAGGTAGCAGCAGTAATCCTGAACCACCAGACCATCTGACCAGGTTCTAGTGGGTGACAGCCTGGGAGCAGGTTTTCTACACAGAAAATCTGCTCCTGGCCTACGGGGCCAGAACTGGAAACTTCCAAAATTATGGTTGGCAAGACAAAGGAGGCCTCTCTCAGTGACAGTCCAATAGACAGAGTTATCTATCCTATGTGTTACCTGCTGTGGCTCTAGGAGATGACTTTTTTGGTAACTCAAACAGGTTCCCATGAAGACAGGCTGAGATCAGACTGCCTGGAGAGATTGTACAGTTTCTTTTCAAGGAAGATTTCATGAGGATAAAGCCATGAGTGAGCTGAGCTGCTCTGAGCACACAGCTTGAGCCTGCTTTGGGAAGGAGGTTGCACCAAGACCTGGAGGAGTCTGGTTTGACTCCTCCACAATTATGTTCATGGGCAAGCATAACTTCAAGCTTGGCTCTGATGGAAGACTCCACGCCATGGTGGCTGCAGGGTGGGAGGGGGGTGCTGCTGGCACACACTACTGGGCAGCAGAGGGTCCCTCAGAAAGTTGCTGCATGGCATGTACCTGTGGGAACGCTGCTGTGCCCACCCTGTACCCCGGCCATGCTCATATGGCCAGTGACACCAGTCTGGGGACGCTCAAGAGTGGTGCGTGCTGCAGAGGAAGAAATTGCACTGGCATTTCATTTATTGTGGGGAGGTGGCCACTATAAATTTGTCTTGTGTATGCCAGTAGTATGTCACCTGCTGAGAAAGCCAACTGTAGAATTAATTGTCAGGAATATGAAATGTATATTTTTTCCTAATTGGCTTCAGTGCAATTATATCCAAAGGGCCTTTTCACAGTCATTCACAGAGCTTAATTGGTATAGTTTAATATTACAATCTAAAAAGGCCTGGAAGGAGAGCTGGTATTAGGCTAGGTTCCTGATGAATTATAATTATCACTTTGTGTAGATGGATGGAAAACATTTCTAATTAAATTAGTCTTGTTACATAAATTAATATTGTGCTCTGGATAAAGCACTTCTGATTTCACATCTAAAATATTTTTAAGGGCACCAAGTTTGTGCCAGAATTTTACTTGGCAGGTCAAATTGTCTTTTAAAATTGCTGAACTTTTCAGTAGCATCTTATGATAGGTTTCTGCATTGAAGATGCTTGGCAATGCCAGAATGATTCAAGGATTGGACAGCAAATAAAGTAAAACATAATAAAATAAAACTATGCAATTAGCATAATTTCCTAGTTCTGTGAGCATGGAGGATTCACAGTCTGAATGACAGGAATTCATAGCATGACTGTCACACATTTTTTTCCTGTATTAATTTCATCTCCATCTGAGGGTGTTTGCGGGATGTGAACCACTAATCTAATACTTTGAAAACAGGAAAGCTCATTAGCAGCTCTAGGGAAGGGAGTGAGATGGGTGAGGAAGGTGCAGGTCATTAAAGGTTTAAAAGTAAAGGAAGTGTGAAAGTTTTAAGAAGGATTACTCCACACACAATGTGTTGTGCTCTGTAAAAACCCAAAGATTTTTGTACATCTCATATTTCTTTCTCATTAATGAGACCTGCAGTGAAAAACGTAAGCAGGCAAATGGAAAGGTGTCAGCTGAAGATGTCAAGCTGCATTTCAAGGAGTGGGTTATAGGCAGTCACTGCCCAATGACCGGAGCTTCATGGCCTAGTACATGCAGCCAACGTCAGGTGTTGGACGCGGCCCTTTCCAACAGGCCTCATCAGACATTCAGTTTAAGTTTCCAGAGCAACTGGAGTCTGTGACTCCAACAGGGTAGGTATTTTTCAAGAGCATAACGTGGAAGATAGATGGCCACTTTCTGGCAGAAGATAGTGGGAATATTGTGTCAAGACACTCTGTGCATATGGAAGACCGTTCCTGATTTTTTCTGCGTGCATGCCCCCTTGTGTATGCAGTATATTACAGCTTACCATATGTATCAAAATTTGGCAGTACTGTATCTCCCTAAACATCACATCAATCTATCTGTCTGTCACCATGGTAACAAGGCTCCCTATTGATGACTGAAGAAGTGCCGAACCATTAAAACTAAATGTACACTGTTTAAAAAAAAATCAGTAAGCTCACTTGGAATAGCACTACAGAGACACAAATGGTCAAAAATAGGCTAACTAATATTTTTAATGCGTTATTTTTATAGATTATGTGTATTATGGACCTGAAATAAAGCCTGTTATTGAAATGATCCTTAAATCTGATATTTGCTTCTTCATCTCTATTTTTTATATAATCTGCTCAACTCAATATTAAAAATTGTGCATTTTTTCAGAAATTTACATGTTCCATAGTCATTCATCCTGGAGGATGGAGAAATGAAATTAATATCCTAAAAACACCACATAAAAAGCAGATTAGAAATATTGCTGAATATTTTACTGCACTTTTTCTTTCTCTCTCTTTCTCTCTTGCTTCCATACTTGTAACTTTGCCAAAATAAAATCAGTAAAGTGCACTCATTCATTAAAGGATCAATGTCTAACTGAGCACTGTTAGTTAGCTGGACCTGAGACTTTTTGAGAATCACAATGTTGTGGAAACTCTGACATGAATTACTGGACTTCATAAATCCTTCTTGGGCAATGTATTTCCATTTCTTCTTACACTGGCGCCATGCATGCTATTAATGGTAGACTTGAGTCTATAATTCTATTAGGCATTAAAGAGGCCTTTGATTTTAGAGCCAAAATAGAACTTCAAGCTAACAGCTGACTTCTTGTCTCCTTCTGTGTTCATTAGATGCTGCTTTTGGTTCTCTAGAAATGAGAGGACTAGAGAAAGAAATGCGAATACTGCATTTAAGAACACTCTGTCACATTCACTGAACTGAAAGTATGAGTATTCTTGCTTATGTCAGGATTGATACCTGGTTTAAACTACGGCTCTGATCTTATCATAAACCCTTGGGTCAGGAGGTAGCTCTCAAGGGTGCTTTATCAGCCCCATGAAAAGTTGACAGGTTGGAAGGCCAGATGGTGTCATTGCTCTGTCTGTGGTGGGGATATGGAGTTTGTACACATGCATGTATGTTACATGGATGTATATCACACAGATTTTATTAAATCTAATGTCCCAGTGGGCAACAATACCCTGTTACAGGTATATGAGCCCCTGGAGGACATGAAAGATCAACTGAACCTGGAAGATCAACTTGGTAGAACCAGGGGGCACAGATGCCACTAAGCAGCCTAGAGTTTCTGATTAACATCTGACATTTAAAACATTTTCAGTTCAGAAGAAGCCACAGAAACTTACAGGTGTGGAGGAAAGCTCCCTTGCTCTCTCTTTCCTTTTCTCACTTCCTCTTCAGGTGGGTGAAGAATTGTGATCCCTTGAACTGACAAAAAAGGGTATTCCTGTCTGATATGAAGCAGACAAGAAAGCAGCAACCAAAGAGAGTCTTCCTAGTTTCATCTTTGACAGAAAATAAAAGTATAATTCTGAACTTTATAAACACCAGGGTTGTGACATGTGGGTGGACAAAGACAAGACAAAATTATCTGACAGGGAATGCTTTTGGAGGGCATAAAAGTGGCATTTGGCCATGCAGATGATGGACCCCTGTGACGTATGTTGTGATCTAATTTGTGTTTGTTCCAAACAGTACATCACTACCACTGGATCCAGCAGGCCTTCCAAAACAGTGGCAGCTACCAGCACAATTTCTCAGTGTTCTTCCAGTGAGCTAAGCTGTCTCTGATTTTGAGGAGATCTTTGTTGGTCAATACAATTTATTTTGCTTTCCCAAATGTTAAAACAACAATGTAGTGTGTTTCGCTGATACAATTAATTTCAAATAGTTCATTATATAAAGAATAATACAGAGCAATAGCATTCCTAGGGATGGAAGGAACTTTGCTTTTTACTTACAAAATTATAAATTGTACCAACTTTTTAATTAAAGCTCAAAAGAGTGTGTTAATATTCAAAATTCAAAATCCTTACCATTTAAAATTAGTATTCCCATTCTAATTATTACTGAAATGCTCTCTTTCAAAAAGAGTATTCTTATTTTCATGATTTTCAGAAATCGTACCATTTCTCTTTGATTTTTTAATTTTAATTGCATTTTTCAAGATCTAGACAACATATTTTGTCACTCCAGTGAATTCCTTCCTCTTTTGAAGGAAACATGAAAATTTCCTTCAAAACAGGAAATTGTATGCCATTGTAATAAAAACTTGGTTTGAATCCTCAGCTAGCATGAGAGTTATTTCCCCCCAGCTGTATTTCTGTCTTCAAGCCATGCAGCAGTGATGTCCTCTCACTCCTGGTGTAAGAAATTTGAATGTTATAGAGGACATGCTTCTGCACTGCTAGTGGCTTTGGCTGCTAGTCATATACCATGGAGCATTTCTTCAAAACCTGTTTTGGCACCTTCCCCTTTTAACAGTGACTCTCACCCTGTTAAAACCCCATCCAAGGAGGAGCCACGTGGGTTCTGTCAGCCCATCAAACAACAGAACTAGCCCAAGCAGCTTCCAGCCTGAGCATCCCTTATCCATGATGGCCAAATCCAGTCTTTCTTTTCTGAAGTGGTCTCTGCATAGCAAAACTAGATGGAGACTTAAGACATAAGCACTTGGGTTTAAGTCAAGGGGGTTACTTGTGATGAACTCTTCTACTTGTGAAAAGTACTTAGATCTACGTGTATTGTACAACATGTTTTTATTTAAAGTTTTCTGCTTGCCAGCCATTTTAAGTGAGGTGTTCGAAGGCAGATGTTTTCCTCCTTCATCTCAGCTCCATGGCTGGCCTCCTGGAGGGAGATAGTAGGGAATATGGGCTGCCTCTGTCTAGTGGGGATATGGAGCAGGAACAAAGCAGTGAGATACAGTTGGTCTGCCCAAAACAGTTTGGGTTTTGGTTTTGTGTGAGCCTTTCAAGATGCAGGCCTGATCACTGACCTTAAAAAAGAGTGTTCCAACTCCTCAGAGGCAGGATAGGAGCTAATCATACCAAGTGTAAGAAGATGGGGAGCTGTATCCTTCCGGTAGGTTGGTGGAGAGGAGAGATAAACTGGTGGTTTTCATGAGTTTGGAAGGAGGTGGGAAAAGGAAGTGGGAGGATTGATTTCTTTTTTTTTTTTTTTTTTTTTTTTTTTTTTTTTTTTTTTTTTTTTTTAGGGGAAAATTTTTTTTTTTTTTTTGTATTTTTGTATAGAGAGGAAACTTGTATTTGTCTTCTTGAGGAGGTGCAGAGGAAGGAAAGAAATGAGTACATTTTTTTATATGTATGAAGAGAACAATTATGTCCTGTAAGCACTGGTTGGAATGAACATTCATTAAAATAATGCCTTTCTTGCCCTACAGACCCAGGTGGTGCTTGTGAGGCTCTGTTGTTTGCCTACCATCCCAGGGCTCAGAATTGCCTAGACGCTGAAATAGATATAGACAGACTGAAAGACATCATTTTACCAGGCTATTCCACATTGAAGGGTTCACCAAACCCTGCATACAGAGATGGTGTGGGATGGATCCACTCATAGGGATTCTCACAGAATCTGGAAAATTGACATTCCATGAATCCTGGCAGTCCACGGAGTCAACAAGCTGAGTGCACAGTCCCTCACAACCCAGCATGCGTGCAGGTTGGCTGGATGCAGACACTTCATCCAAGATAAAAAGCCAGCAATGCCTGAAATAAACACAAGTTCTCCAGCTTTGCAGAAGCTGAGGTTCTGCAGTGGGGGAGAGAGTGCCAGCTACCCAATCTGGAAGAGTAGAGAGCTGACAATGACTGATATTTTTTCTCTTCAGTGTAGTTGTAAGAACTGCATAGACACATCCTGTGGGAATGTGAATCCTGTCTTTTGTTCCTGGCAATGGAGGAGTCCAGACTGAGCAAGAGCTATCAATATTTTCAATGTTGCTGAAGATTAATTATGTAGGGATATAAGCTGTGGAGAATGGCTTTGAAGATCTTGACTGAAAACAGACCCTTGGATTTGCTGAAGCTCATCTGTACAAATG
>NW_005054316.1:6601224-6612062 GCF_000277835.1 Geospiza fortis | reverse complement strand
GACAGGCATCTGGCATGCAGAGAGCTTTTGATTATCTGCTGCTTGTTCCAAATAGACCATAGCATGGTGCCACAGGGAATGTTAGTCTTCAAGATGCAAAACCTCTTAAGTTATGAAGCTATTGAAAAAAAATGTATTTCATATAATTCTAGAAGTTCTTGCAAGGTATTGAGATGTGATATCTAGAGTTGGCTTATCAGGCTCAGGCAGGCTGAGGAGAGGCCTGAGATGCTGTCAGGATTTCTTGAGCTGTTGCACAAGGAGCAGGCAGAGTGGCAGCCAGCAAGCAAAGCAAAATAACAGGGGGTGGGGTGTGTTTGTAGCGTAGGCTGCACAAAGGTGACGGGTGTGTGCTAGGCTTATTGTGAGCAACGTGCTGTGGTTAGGGACTGCGGCTGGAGCAGACAATTGCTGAGCCTTGTGCATCATGCATGACAGGCAGGGCCGTGGCACGCAGAGAAAACCAGCGTGGGATGGATTTTGCACTAAAATAAGCTCTGTGAGTGTGAAGAAAGGCAGCCCAGCTAGGGCTCTCCTAGTGGAGCCAGTCCGCTAGGAAAGCCCTAGCTTTGACCTGTGTGCCAAAAGCTACTCTGCACCAGATGGCTCGGATGAAGAGAATCACAAAAAAAAAAAAAAAAAAAGGAAGTGAAACTGGGTTCTCATAAATCCCTGTGAGCTGCCCCTTCATGCCACCAGTTATTTGCTTTTTGTTAGAGTTTCTCTGTGGAAGAAATCTTCCTAATTGCAGTTATCTTCAGAAGTGGAAAAAAACCCACAAGTTTTTAAAGATTATTTCCCCTCACAAGGTGTTCCTTCTGAGTATGGTGTCCCTAAAAGTCTACCTGCAGTTTCTCCCACAGGAAGTGAATGCCAGGCTGTCCCTGCTGATGTCCTCTGTCCCTAGTCCTCAGCTCTGCGTAGCCACCTGAAGATCCAGCCATCAACTTTACCAAGTATTCACCATCTCTGAGGCATCAAGGGCTGATGCTGTTTGCATGTAGGACTCTCAGTCCTCAAGGAAGAAGAATTCATTCTTCTATATGAAACCCCACTTAATACATTTTTGCATATAAATATTTATGTTTGTATATTAATGTTAATTTTTTTCCTGTTTTATTCTCTCTGGTATTCTGTACCTACACTTCTCTTAATCAAATAAAACATACCAATTCAGAATGCCTCCAAGACTAATCTTTGAATATTATTTATTGCATGAATAATTTTCTTTAGAATTCTGAATAGTTTTCCTAGATTTGCTGGTTACAGTTTTATTGGTTTAAAATGTAATTATACTCCAGACTGCCATTTGCTCATCAGAATTAATTTAGATGAATGCTAATAGATTAGCACTAGAGTTAGATTAAACTAACTCTACAAAAATCAGATTTATAAGCTTGTTCTCCTATTATGGTGTAAAGTATGTTCTAAAGTATTTACAATCATTCTCAGAACCTTGGCCAAAACATTCTCTTGACCATATGAATAATCCCCTAGCTTTTCTTATAAGAAGTTCTTGAATTTTTAAAAGAATAATTATTGGTTAAAATAATTAAGGTTAATAAATCTTATAGGAAAAAATAGAAATAGGTCTAATGACACCCACATGGGCATATTTGAAGAAGACAAACTTCTGAGAACACTTAAAAGTGAGCCATTATGTTGATTTCAATATGGAATATGCATTTATTAAGAGAAAAACAGATTTCCATCAGAAGATGTTGTACTAGTAGAAGAAATAATTGCTAGAACTCTGCTTCCATAAACACATACCTAGTCGGGCACACACTTGTGAGCAAAGTCCATCCATTAAAGTGTTCACAGAAATGTGAGAATGATAGCTATAGTAAATACATGAACAAAAATAGAAGAAAAAATGTTTTTGTTTTATGCTTCTGACCACATTTGTGTATGATCAGTATCACATTTCTATTAATTGTCAAACTTCCTTTCTGTACTGCAGTGTTGTCAGCCATATGATTCATGAGTCATATCTAGTCTTTTGTATACAGAGCTCATTGAATATTCAGATTCCACAGAGTACAAATTACCAAGTAGGGGGGGGGAAGGGAAGGCTCTCAGGCTTTCCAAATTTGAAATTAATTCAATCATTGCAGTGCTGCACCCCTGAGCAGCAGTCCTGGCTTATTCTTCTGAAAACAATAGCTCTGAGAGGTGTAAAATTACCTGTTCTCCCTTATTGTTTTTACTCATTGTTTTATGTTAGGAAGGTGTGAAAGAGGGGTTGGTATGAAACCTGAGACGAACATTGCTGTTTTCTGAGATAAAGTATTTACAGTGAGGAGGGGCAGGCCTCAAATAGAGACAAAACCAAGTGGAAGGCAGAGAAGGGAAAGAAAAGAAAGGCTCAAGAGAAAAGCAACTATATAATACTAAATTTTCCCCATTAATGATGCTGAATGTGACAATAGAGAGATTTTCACAAGCAGCTGAGATGGCCTAGTTAAGTGTTTAATGATGCAGGTAGCCCCACTCTGGGATTCACAGAAGACTCTAATTGCCTGATTTCCCCCAGAAAACCTTCTATGTATTTTGTGTTAATCCGTATAAGGCATCATGGATGTGTTCCACTGACAGCAATGGATGGTTCTTCTGTAAATGCTCAAAATGTGTAGTCCAAAACAGTGAAACAGCCCACAAGTATATTATGAAGAAGGCTTTTCTCAAAATGAGTGTCATGCTCCCACATAAGCTGGATGGAGTCACTTTCTTGCACTCCACAGCAGAGCATAAGTTCCTACTTTCCCACAGTACTGTGAGTGGGTGTTTACTGAGGCAGCAGAGAAGAGAAAGAAGGGGCACAAGGAAATATACACAGAGGGGGGCAAAAAAGGTTGTGTATGAGATAAACCAGAGCGTATTTGCTTCTGTTTTGTCAACCAGAGGTACAGCTCCTTCTATAGCCTCAAGCAGGAAACAGGAGGGAAAAAGAAAACCTGTAAAAGGGATATTTTTTTAAACAGGAGATACTAGTTAAAGAACAATATCAAAACATTTTTACCACATTAATTAGTTAATTAAAGTAATTGTAGTTGACACCCTCTTTTTAATTGTGTGACCCTTTGTAGGTGTGTTCTTTGTTTTGTTTCCTATGGGAACAGACTTAGGCAATTGTTTTAAGTGTCAGTCAGACTTCTCTTCATACAGAATAAGTTGAAACTTGCTCAGCTGAATGGAAAAGAGAGAAAGGGTTTCAAGTTCAACTATATTTTTTTAAAGTTTCTAGAAAATCAATGAAAAAAAGACAAATTGATGCCAACACTTTTTAAAGTACTTGGGTGTGATGTACTACTACCCCGGGCATGTCATGATGAGCTGGCTGATCTAACAGCCCAGCACTACCAGATGCAAGGTCCTGCTCTCCCTTCCTTTTCTGTCTTTAAGCTGTGTCTTGTGTCCTCATGTTTTGCCAGCTCTTGCATCCTATGGAATCCCTCCATGAGTACATCTGGTTGAGCCTGAAGTTCAGGGGCAGCCTAGACCAATCCAGCTGCTGTCTACAGTCTTACTCTCTGCCCCTTTATATATATATTCAAGTTTATATAATAGCTATTTTTTCAAGAGGAAAGCTCTTTTTTCTTTCACTTCCCTTTCCTTGGGCATTCTGTTCCTGCCCCTCCCTTGTTGCAGTCCTTTGTCATGCTTTGTCATGTCCTTTGCCAAGTCATTTCAGCACATTAAAGCAGCAGAAAACTAACTTCCTGAAAAAGGAAAAAAGTGAATAATTTGTTTTTTCATTTTTAATTCTGCTTATATTCTTTACCAAGACAGCTCTGCAAAACATCTGATAAGCTGTGGTGAGACTGCAAGGGAGAGGGTGGAAGGATCTGAGGAGAAGACAGGCCAACAGCCACCCTTCACTGCAGGTTCAGGCACAAGGAAATGTGGAGTGAGAGAGGCTGTCCTCCCCTGGTGCTGGTGAGCTGCGAGCTCTGCTCAGCACTCACCCATCTTTTGTCACTTCACTTTTGCCATGTGGTGGCAGCCAGCTGGTCGACCCTTGGTCAGCCTGTGGGCAGGCTCCCATCAGCCACAGTGGGAAGAGGAAATCCAGCTTGCTTCATCCACTACCCCCACTGACACTTGTCTTTACATTAATTGTGCAGATCACAAAGAATGAGATCTGGCTCAATGGTAGGGAGTTGAAAACAGCCAGAAAACTCCCAGAAACTGAAAAGCAGGTGTGTGGTAAAGAGTACAGATAGGTGTGACCCATCATTTGTTTATTTCTCTGAAGTGCTACGTTCATTTCCCATATATATTCCTAAAAAAATTAAAAAACAAATTTTAAAGAGGAAGCCCACTGGAAAAAAATAACTGGCTTGATGAAGTGGGATTAGGATACTGGAAATTTCTGTACAGTACTGAATTACTAAATGATGCTGCTCTGCATCTACAAGGCTCTTCACAGGGGAGCAAAGCATCAAACAAACTGTAATTCACTCCACTCTTTGTGCAGTGTACTCTACTAACACATAATGGGAGATTAAGGAAAATTATTTCCTGGCTCCAGTGAGGGAACTTTTGATGTGACTGGTAACACTGGAGAACATGGGGGTTTTGCTCATGTAACTGTACTTTCTTGGCCATTTCTTTTGGCTGGATCATGCTCTGTGTCAGTCTCACAGAATGAAGAAACATTTTTTTTCCCTTCAGTCAATTTAGAGCAAGACAAAATGTTCAATAGGCTTAAAATACCACACTGACAACTTCATGCAATGCTCATCTTTATTTTTTCAGTGGAAATTGTAAGATTTTGAGGCTGTCTGCCTTCATCTTTGGAAACAGTCATTGATCAGGGAAGCATGGCCAATTCCAAAAACTTCTGGATTTTAATTGCATTTTAAGGAGAATTCTCATTTTATTCTACTGGAATAAATTAAAATATCCATCGATTCTGATTTCTATCCAAAGCAATGAAATTGTATGGTAGAAGGCCAAAGTCAGAAGTTGAAAAACTACCAAAATATTGCAGACTTTATATAATTAGGCAATTTCAGATTTTTAACTTACAAACAGCTGTGTTTCTAATGCTTTGAAACAGGGGGGGAAAAATAGCCACCCCAATCAAGATATATGGTTTCAACATGCAGTGGATAAATGTAAATACAAAATTTTGGTCTCCAGAACTTGCAATGAAAAAGCGCTGTTACCTCATCTTGCCTTCTAAACTCAAACACTGCAGAGAAGTAATATATGTTGCACTTTTTTAGAAGGCTGCACAATAAATGAAAGCCATCTTGGTCTTTCAAAAGCAAGAGATACTTAACATCTTTTGTGACCTAAAAAAACCCTTATTTTTTTATTCTTCAGAGAGATTCTGATGTGCATTCTGACTCTCTGTTCCTGCCAGTGCCTATGAATGTAATGTAATATTTCTCGTTTGCACAAAACCTTTTTCAAAGAAATTAAGTATTTTCACAAAATAAATAGTTGGTAAGACTCTAAAATGATGGCAGGGAGAGGTAACTTCTGAAAAACAGCACAGAAAAAGGAGAGAAATATTTGGTCAGAAAACCAGGTATATTATAGACAACTCTTAGGATTATTTGCCCTCAACATTGTAAACTGGCATGTATGATGTACTCTAGCATTCAGCAAGTGTGGAATGTGCAAGACACTGTCAGTGTCCTGCATGGCAATGGTGTTATTGCTACTTTGTTTGAATTTTTTCATTTATTTTTCAAAATTAATTGTGAAGGGTGTCTAAAATGTGCCTAGAAAATGTGTCCACAGCAGTGCTTAATTTACTTTCCATCTGTAAGAATAGCAGGACTTTCAGTTCAATATTTGACACTTCAAGTATTTTAGATATTTGTTTATATAAGCCCCCTTTTCTGATTGGAAGCAAAATCAATTTGGCAGTGGTGGATATATGGTGTACAGAGACCTTATGTCCAAAATGCTGAAGTTTACTACTTTGTGTTTATTCAATCACTTAAATACTTTTCCTGATACTGCTTCCAACACATTCAAGTAGATTCTGCCATGAGGCACGCTAACAGATATTCTATGAATGTAAGGTGACATGTCATCAGAGCAAATTAGCTTCCTGTTGTTTCAAGACTTGCCCTTGTGACACCTCCACACCTAGACAAGGTAAGAGACAGGAATTTTCAGCAGCAACAACTTTTTCATTAGCATTTGCCTAACAGAAAGATAGTCTGTCTTGGTTTCTTTTAAGCTAGGTAACATTGCTGCATCATATTCATCTTTCGCATGAGATCAACCTGAGTCACAGCTAAGAAATCAGAAGAGTACATACTGCAACACATGAACCTACAAAGTTTTTTGAAAGGAGAATATTTTTCCTACCTACTGTAAGATTTCAACTATTTAGTGCCTCAAACCAATTTTCATTAATGTGAATAAACAATAAATACTTTGAGGGATAATGTTGAATCACGTGAAATATTGATATTTAGTGCTTTTTGTAGAGGAGTTTTCAAATTGATTTGAGAAAAACGTCAAAGAGGCATTGATAAAAAAGATGTTGTAACATATCTTTTATTTTAAAGATAACACTTATATATTTTATTTTAAGGATAACACTTTAAATTCCAATGCAATACTACTACTGATTAGGGACTAAAATAGGCTATCATGAAAAGTACAATGTGTAGGACTGGATGATCCTGGTAGAATCAAAATAGATTCACTATTGAAAATAAAAGTGTGTTTGTTTTCTGAGTTTGACTTTTAGAATTATTCTTCCCAGGACTCCTCAAATTCCTTTATGTATTTCTCTCAGTTAATATGCCTGAGGTTCACTTCTCAACTACAATGCCTTAAAACCCAAGGAAAGACTGTGGCATGAGACAGCAGCTTGAATGAGGTGCTGGTATTGTTTACAAGTGTTTCGCTTTTGAACAGTGTTTCTGAAATTAGCCTGAGTGCTACCTGTGAAGATAAGCCAACGATGACATTTTTGCATAAACCATTAGCTCTATTTGTGAATGTCTAAAATATTCCATAATCTCAGGAGAGAACAGTGCCATTTGACATGATACAGTCATTAATATTGTCAAAGCACTGAAGACAGAGCTCCAGCAATATGCTAATAGAAACCTGATGAAGACTAAAAATGCTTGTCAGTGAACCAAAAAAAATCTGTCAGCAGCCTTCTGAATACACAGGTGCTGTATTCATTAAAAAAGAAAGAAAAGTTATTAGCTGTTTATAAAGACCATTTCAAAGAATAAAAAATGCTGTGATATCTAAGTTATGAGATTGCAGGCAAACTGCTGACAACAGGCACTACAAGAGGAGGAGAAGGAGATGGGAAGGAATAATGTAGCTGCATCTATTATATGTGTGGTAAAAGGATGCCAATGCATTTTCATGAGAGATTATATCAGAAACTATTTTTACATCCTGCTGCCAAAGGCCTACTTCTTTATACCTTGCAGAGGGAGACACCCCCCACGCCATATTTTTCCCATGTGTCATTAACATTGCCAAAATTATTTCTGTGTATCAATAAATGGATTGTAGAATCACCAGGAGAGTGTCTACCAGGCTACTCTGTGTGTAATTTGGTTACCAAAGTAATTGATTTCTTCCAAGGAAGGGGAATTTACCCAGTGCTGGTCAGTCCGTTCCACGGTCCCTTTGTTATCAAGCACTGTTTATGGATAAAGAATTAGCTTTAGTATTAAAGGGATAAATATTCCATTCCAAAATTCAAAATGAAATTATGAAAACAGAAAACACATTCCCTGAGAACTCAGCTGCATCCTTACGTGTTTTTGCTGTCTCTCCTAGAACAACATTCAGCCATGAGAGATGCAGGTGATTGTAATCAACTTTTTACAAAAGTTTGCTCAGTTTGCCTGTGGCTTTTCTGAACTGTATTGATTCCTACCGCATGTCCCAAACTAGTTCATTCTCTTTAGCTTACACAGCTCTGCTAGTAAATTGCAAAACTGTAAAAGAAGAATCAAAATGAATCTTTGTTAGTACTAGTTTATGCCTGCTTACCCAGTGCAGATCATAAAATTATACAATGATTTAGTTTGGAAAAGACCTTTAAGATCATTGAGTTCACCTGCAAACCTGGCACTGCTAAATCCACCATCTCCCAAAGCACCATATCTACAGTCAATGGTGATTCCATCACTTCCCTGGGCAGCCTGCTCCAATGCTTGACTATACTCCTAGTGTAGAACTTTTCCTAATATCCAACCTAAACCTTCCCTGGCACAACTTGAGGCATTTCCTTTTGTCCTGTTGCTTGTTACTTAGAAGAAGAGACAAACCCCACATGGCTACAACCTCCTTTCAGGTAGTTATAGAGAGTAGTGAACTCTCCCCAAGCCCCTTTTTCTCCAGGCTAAACAACCCCTGCTCCTTCAATTGCTCATCATAAGGTGCTCCAGCCCCATCACCAGCTCCATAGCTCCTCTTTGGATGCATATGGAGAACGTACTATGCAGAAACAACAGCAAGCAGCGGTTCTGCCTTAACTGTGGGGAGTCTCCCTGGGCTTTTTGCAGGCACCCCTGCCACCAGTGCCCGTGTGAGAAGGGCCTGGTGCAGGATGGCATTTATAGGAAAGCTTTCCCTTTGTGGCTCATACCTTACCAGGATGTGCAGTACTTCCTGGGATGTGCAGTCAGGACATAGCGAGGGTCTGTACAAACATGTCAGTGTTGGTGGACAAACCTTGTACTTCCAGCAGTGTGCCCCAATATCCATCCTGGCCTACATCAGGAATAGTGTGGCCCATAGGAGCAGAGAGGTCATTCTTCCCCCGTACTTGGCACTGGTGAGGAAGCACATTGGGTGCTGTGTCCAGTTCTGGGCTCCTCAGTTTAGGAAGGATGCTGAGATCAGGAGCATGTCTGGAGAAGGGCAACAAGGCTGATCTGGGACACAAGTCCTAGGAGAAGTGGCTGAGGGAGCTAGAGTTGTTTAGCCTGGAAAAGAGGAGGCTCAGGGGAGACCTTATCACTCCCTACAAAAACCTGAAAGAGGGTTCTAGCCAGATGGAGGTTGATCTCTTCTCTCAGGCAACCAGAAATAGGACATGAGGACACAGTCTTAAGTTGCCGAAGGGACATTTAGGTTGGACATTTGGAAGAAGCTTTTCACAGGAAGGGTGACTGAACACTGGAATGGACTGCCCATGGAGGTGGTGGAGTCACCGTCCCTAGAAGTGTTTTCAAGGTAAGACTGGATGTGGCACTTAGTGCCATAGTCCAGTTGTCAAGATAGTGTTACTTCACACGTTGGACATGATGATCTCAAAGGTCTTTTCCAACCTAGCTGGCTCTGTGATTCCAGCATCAGAATGGAGCATGTGGATGCCGCCGGTGGAGCAGTGAAGCATTGGCACTGTGTGAAGCGGGGACAGCCGCGCTGGCCCAGCTCCGGGGCAGTCGGGCACTTTGGGCGAGGGGGAGAGGAAAGGAACCACCTTTGAGTTACACCGGCTGACCCGGAACGCGGCGGGGCGGCGCGGCTCCCGACGGGACCAACTGGGGGTTCCAACGCCGCTTTCCGGCCTGACTAAAAGCCAAACTCGGACGCAGTCCTCCGCGACAGGGGAGGGCACGTAGGGCTACCCCGGAAAAAGCGGGGCCGGGCATGGGGCGACGGACGTCTGTGAATACAGAGCCTTGGAATTTCACAAGGGATGTTTTGGAGAGGGAGAGGCTCCTTCTGTTTTATAGACTGTAGATACCAAAAGATTGGAAGTTCCATTCTCATCTCTTTTGAAAATTTAGGAATAGGGAGGCTCTGAGATTTCAAACATGTTCTCCCCACAAAACCTCTGTAGGCTTTATCTTCAGTCTAAAAAGCAAGTGAATAACCAGATGCAATGGGCAAAACCCAGATAAATCTAGACTGGTGCATATTTTAAAAACGGGCAATAATTTATTATTCTTCACTTAAAAACAGGGCAGATCTTCCCTAACTGAAAAAAAATTAATAAAAAATTAAAACCTTGCCTAAATGTTGTGCCCTCGTTCCGTCAGAGTTACTGTACTCCAGGCAGTACAATTAATTAGTGAGATCATATGGCCTGTGCTAGACAGGAGGTCACAGCAGATCACACCCTCATTGCCTTAAATGATGTGAATTTATAAATCCCTAAACATCGACATCCTTCCATTCCTATATCCACAGCCAGCTCGTTAATGCTCCAGATCTCCTGTGATCCAGCAATTCAGGCCAGCTCCATTCAGTGACAGCAGCTCTGTCCATGCTGGGACAGTCCTGAAGGGCTGGGAGTGACCTCCGAGCTCTCTCCATGCTGGGACAGTCCTGAAGGGCTCTGAGTGACCTCTGAGCTTATTCTGGAGCCAGGAGGTTTTCCCATTTCCCAGGAACAGTAGATCCTGCCAGCTTTTACAGTGTTGGTGTTGCTGTGTATGTTGAGCTTTATTCATGTTCACAGGATTCAGTTTTATCATGCTGCAGGAACAGCACTTCTTCAAGACTCATTTCAGCTTTGCTATTAAGCTCGACTACCTCTTTTGAGTAATCAATAAAAAGTCTGCTACAAGAGGACACTGTGATTTACAAATACAGGAAAAGAAAGAGAATGATGCAGAGCCATTGGTATGGATGTGAAGGACTGTTGGGAGGGGGGAAATAAAAAGACTACGAGAAGAATCTGAACAACCAATTTAATCTTGGAGGAAAATTCAGCAGAGCTATCCTGCGTGGCAGCTATCATAAAAAGATGCGGGAGAGCGGAGAAGCCTCCGTGTCCCCTGCCTCACACCCTCCCTGCCGCGGGGCCGAGGCGCTGGGGAGCATGAGGCGGCGGCGGGGGCCTGTTGTGTAGGGGGGGGCGCGGGCAGGGGGGG
>NW_005054316.1:6505329-6601102 GCF_000277835.1 Geospiza fortis | reverse complement strand
CCGCTTCCCGCTGGACTGCGGCTTCGGGAAGAGGAGAGCTTCAAGTGTTCTTCGGAAGCTGGAGTTGCAGCCCCGCTCCTTACTTGCCTTTTTTCTTTTTTTTTTTTTCCCCCCTCCCCTCCCCCTTAATGATTTGTTTCGCGTGTCTCTCGAGGGAACGTCTTAGGAATGGTCATTTTTAGCAGTGGAATCTGCTGCGCAAAGGAGGATTATAACAAATCTCTATGAATGATAGACTCGATTGCTAAACCTTGCCTTGACCAACCTTCTGACCCTTGAAGAAAACTCTCAGGGTGTGCGTGGGAAGGAAAAAACCTTCCCATTTGAAAATAAACTTGATTTTAAAAGACTGATTTTTTTTTTTTGAGAGAGCCTAACTGATTTATCATTACTTTTTTTTCTTTTTGTCCTGTTTTGTGATAAGTTGTTTTTAAAAGGATTGTTCTACGTGGCTGTTTTGTAGCTGGTGGAGGAAGGAAGGATCCCTCTCAAGCGTTTTTGATATGACAGCTTTGGTTTCTGAAGAGTTAAGTGGTGTTTGCATGATACACCTATTGCTAGTCTGGTAGCAGACTTTTCATCGTTTTGTTTGCTTTTTTTATTAACTGGGGCTGGTGGAGAGGGCTCTCTTGGTCAGAAGAATATTTGCACATATATATTTGTATATATTTTTGGTGGGGTTCTCCCCACATTTTACTCTTTCTTGATGACTCCTGGAGGTGGTAGTGGGCCCATGAAAGACTGTGAATACAGTCAGATCAGCACACACAGCTCTTCGTCTCCCATGGAGTCTCCCCATAAGAAAAAGAAATCAGTTCCCAAGAGAAAATGGGAGGTTTTTCCTGGAAGAAACAAATTCTTCTGCAATGGGAGGATCATGATGGCTCGACAGACTGGAGTCTTCTACCTGACTCTTGTTCTCATCTTGGTCACCAGTGGACTCTTCTTTGCATTTGAGTAAGTGACTTTAAAGTCTTCATATATCCCTTGTCCTCCTCTAGATATTTACTTTCTGGCTGAAAGCAGCATTAACGTTTTTATTTAGGAGAATTCCACCAATATTGATTTATATAATTGAAAATACCATCTGATAAGATGCTGAGGGGCGCATAATACAGTTTGGGTTATCATACTCTGTGGAAAACTAATGAGAATTGAAGTTGCTTTTATACCACAGGTTTCCAGCTCTTGCTGCTCTTGAAAGAGGAGTGTAAAATAGCAGGTTTGGGATGACCAGGAAATTATGAGGCTCCTCATCTGTCAATTGCTCTGAGAATCAGAACTGGCACATGCAAAAAATACTGACCCTTTGTCACAGAACTGAATGCAAGAAAAACAGTTTTTTTCATAAGTTTATTAATTGGGCATGATTATTTTTTTTCTCTTGACATCATTTTAATAGCTTGTAAATGAGAATTTGAAGTGAGGAGGAAAAAAAAGAGCTGTACAATTTTGCATTTACCTAGCCTTCCACCACTAGGTAACAGCATTACTTTCTCTTTGTGATAATTTGTATGGGAGTTTAGTCTTAGTTGAAGCTACATTTGCTTTGGAGGTTTTGACTGTATTTTTTTTCGGTAAGCTTCTGGCATCCTTCTAGGGCTTTTTTCTCTGTAGCTCTGGAGTCCCCTTCATCTGTATAAAGTGAACACACAGTGACAGCAAATCAAATATACTGATTTTTGCTCTTATGTTGTAGTAGTTAAATTGACTACACATGGCAGTAAAGAATTAGGCACTTGATGTGAGCAATATTGTGTAACTTTTAATTACTTACTTTTATTTAGGAACCAAGTACAAAGAAATTCATACTGCTAAAATATTTCCCATAAGAATAACTGAGTTATCTTAAAGGGTTAGTAGTGCTCCTTTACCTGCTTTAAATTATTGTGGTTTGACTTGTGGCAGTAAAATATCTTCAAATTACTTTTTTTCTGCAATAAGAACTATTATTTATAACTAAGCTTCAATGCTGCCTCCAGAAATTGTTTTGCTAAACAGTACAGTTGAAAACCAAAGGTCATTCATTACTTGGTGTCTTCAAGCCAGAAGATAAGGACATTAACAAACCCTAAGTTTTACCTGTTAAATGCAGATCATCCTAACAATAGTGGTAGCAGTAAAGAAAGTAAAAATGCTCAGGAGGTAACCAGTGGCTAAATGTATGTGTGAGCTCAGTAGATGAATTGTCACTAGTGGGCTCCAGGTAACTTTAGAGGGGTTTATTAAATGTAAATTCTCCTGCAGACATTATGAAGGAGCTTAAGTATCATTTGAGTAGTTGAAATAACACAGACAATGATGGTATCCATACTGCAAGTGTGTTTACTTTCCTGGTTTTAAATAGGTATTAAAGGTGTAACCTTTATTAGTATGATAGTATTGCATTAGGACTGGGTGCTACTCTCTGCCCTTTGCCATGATTAAGCTTTTGGAAAGCTTTTCTATGTAGGCTGACACTTCTGTCTGTGTGCAGTCTCATCACCTTCAGCACAGCCCCTGAAGCCTGCTGGACTTCCTGGAGGTACCAGAGCATTGAAAGTATAATGTTTTATAATCAGGATTGTAAAACTCATTTATTAAGCCACCATTTGCAATTTATTTATATGTTTTAACACTTTGATCTTTCAGAGATAAATTTTTTTTGCAGCTGCATGATTCAGAACTTCTAAAACAGGATGGGCTGCTAGCTGTTCATCACTTTCTGATTTCATCGCTACTGTGAGCTACATGCTCTACCAGAGTTGAATTCTGCAACTTCCATTGTGTATTTGAGAATATTTGCAGTGTAACCATATGTAATTGACGAGATTTTTAGTCAAGGATTTTCATATATACTTGGTGCTTACTCTTACTGGCAGTCTTGAAGCAGGGAGGAATCTTGGGCTTTATATAATAGAACTGTATAAATTCTGTGTGTGTGTACTGGTTTTGAGTCACTCTTCTATCACTTGCACTCCTAAGGAAAATCAAAGTAGAAGGTGACAATGGTATTTCATTTTGATAATGATTTTGGTCTTTAGAAAGCCCTTGCATTGAAAAATTATTACTCATCCTCTGAAGGCTAATTAAAACCCCAATCTGAAGACTGTGAGAATGGTGTTCAATATGTCTGTGATAGTTAGACTGCAGAGGATTGTTAATGTTAGAAAGAGGGGAGTCTCTTACTGAAGAGTGTTACTTTCAAGCAGTTTCTACTTTTGTCTGTTCATAGTAGTGTGTATTGATCAGTGATAACATCCTGAGTGTTAAGTGTCACTGCCATTATTGGCTGATTTGATTATGGTGTTCCTCATTAACCAGCCATTTATTGAATATGACAGAAATGTCTTTCAATCCTTCATGTACCTGCGGAGCAAATGGTTTGTAAATGAACGTGTGCCCTGAAACATAAGGTCAGACTGCCATTGAAGAGGAAGGTGACCTGTATGTTCTTGGAAATGTTTGTTCTTTTTTTGCTACAGTGAAAATAAATTATTTTGTTCCCTTTGATTTTGGAAACTTGAAAATGGGTACTCATGGTTCAAGTTATTCCCCGGTTACAGGCTGGAAAGGGGGGAAGTAGGAAAGATTACTTTGACAGCTAATTCCTTGGAAAGCATCATGCTAACATAAACGTGCTGACATGTCCTTTATACTTTGGTTTCGTTTGTTCCTTCAGTGTGATTTCCCTCCCTTCTGTTTTACTCTTGACATCCATACATACAGAGCTGTATCTCATGTGCTTTGGAATGCACTCTTCAGGGAAGAAATACATTTCTCAGAGTCAGCAAATCCTATGTCTCCAGAAGCAAATGTATGTCACACATCTTGACCTGTATAGCTTTTGACATTGAGTCATGTCTTTGTAATCTTTCTTGCTTTGTATTTGTGCTTTTGTGCTTTTTTCCTGCCTACTTTTTCGAGCTCCTGCTTTCAGCTGGTTTTATTCCTTTCTCTCTGTTGACTTTTATCTCTCATATACTCAAAGTGCATCGCCACTTCTTCCTTTTATCATTTCACTGTTCTTTTTCATTTTCAAAGAGATAAGCCAGAATTTGCTTAAAAGAAAAACAACAAACCCTGAGTTTTCAAGCAGGTAAAATATTTTTAGGTCCTGCTTCCCTCCCTTTCCAAAGGAAGAGATTGCAAATAACAAGCAGTTTTATTTCTATAACTTGTTTATTAAATGTAATGTGAATGATTGCAAGCAGTTATGGGTCCTAAGAGGGATGCTGTGCTGAGCTGTTCTTAAAAACTATGCCTATTTTAAATAGTTCAGGATGAGACACCACAAATTACTGAATTTGTCTTTGAAATTTGGGTACGTTACTTTACCTTGAAACTTTTTTCTAACCCGAACCTTGAGTTATTTAGCTGTTTCTTCTTTTTTCTTGTAAATTTGACTTTGTGTTGCATTTTGTTTTTTTCCTTTGCCTTGCACCAGTACACAGAGATGTGTATTTTTCCAAACTACTTAGCACTCATTTATCAAGGTAGCTGCATTTAAACCTTAGAAAACAAATTACCTCTCCAAAGAGCAGGGTTAGCATCTGTAACTGAAGGGCGGATCTGTTGCTGTGTGTAGCCAGTAGAACCATTGTATTTACATGTATGTAAAGTCCTTTATTTGTGCAATAGAGGCAGAACTAACATACTTTATACTTACTGCACTTATACAGCTAGGTATACATATTCAAAAGAAGTAAGAGCCTTTTTTGCTCATGGTCATTTGGAGTCCTGTTTCTGTAGGTTACAGGAAAGCAAAATGGGGCCTGAGTGACACATTTAACACGGTAGGATTTGTGAAACAAACGTATTGTCGTTAAATGACAAATCTCATGTGGATACACAAGATCATGAGTTCCAGAGAGGTGGCTGATGACCTCAGCTATGTTGCTACTGTGAGTTGCCTCTGGGTGCTCCTTTTCCTCTTGGGCCTTGCTGGGCAGGTGGCAGGAAGGAACATGTCTGCACCTGAGCTGCTTCAGCTCAGGCAGGCAAATTAAACTTCCCATAAAATGTGGGTTTAAGGGAAGATGCCGACTGAACTGAATTGACTCCGGCAGAGTCATGTTTTCTTCTGTCAACTTTTTTGCAGGGTGAGTGGCTCTGGAAGAAGGTTGAAACAGATGGTAGGATGCTGGAAGGGCTGAAGCAGTGCAGCTTTTTTCTCTGTAAATGTGAATCAGAGCTCTATCACTTCTGATACCATTTGACGCTTGCACTGATTCAGCAAGCTGGAGGGTTTTTTAGTTTGTTTGTTTTGAGCTAACTACCACTTGATTTTTTAAATTTTTTTTTTAGTGAGCATTTGTGTAATTGCATTTTCTTGCAAAGGATGTATGCTGGAAAATTATTTAAACTGAGGCTGTTTATGTGCATACGTGTGTACAAACCATTGATTTCTGTGCTCTCGCTGTTGCTGGCAACCTGCTCCATGCCTCCCACTTTGAAAACCGGTGTGACTGGAGAACATTCATGAGTCACACTTTCTGATGCCGTGTGTGGATTGTTCAATATTGAACTTCTGTGCTGGAGTGGTGTAACTTGCTGCTCACTGCAACAAACCTCTGTGTGTAAACACTGATGTCAGTAAGCTGAGCATTTTCACTGTGGTATCAACAGCCCTTGTCATCTTATGGCAGGTGTTTTCTGCTCTTGCAGAAGGTGGTCTCTTAGCATGACATTGTGTGCCAAGTAGGTGGAAAGTTCCTCTGATAACCTCCTTTATCTTTGTTCTTCTGCTCTTATAAGTTACTTGTGCCTCTTGATGACCCTGTCCTTAAACTATGAGTTCTTAGAAGAAAGTGCTACCAATCCGACTTCAACTGTTAGAGGCTGCTCTAAACTTATAGGGCATTTCTAGCTGAAGATGTCAAAATGGATTTTAAAGCAAAAATCATAGTATATAAGCTAAAATTATTATTCAACAAGAGAACTGCATCCTTTTCTACGTGGAAGGCAGTCACTGCCTAATTGTGCATGGTGACATAGGTGAGTGTGGTGTTGAGTAGGTGTTCTTTTCTCCCAGTTTTACTTTGTTGTTTTTTTTTAAAAAACCTGTCAATAAAATTAAATCAGAGGAATATTTCTGTTCCTTATTTTGTCATATTATGCATCTCTGATAACTTAGTGAAAAAGACGTGGAATAGAGTAAGTCTAATCTTTAGGGTTTACACTTTGTATTGAGCAAATGATTTCTAAGGGACCGTATGCATTCCAAACAGAGTGTTTATTCTTTGCTCTTAATTGCCCTGAAAATGTTAACTGTCAGAGTCAAATATCTTAATCTACTAAGTATATCTAATACTATTTTCTTGATGAGGGACTTTTTTCATTACAAAAGAAGACTTTCCTAAGTTTCTCAGTGATCTGAGCAAGTGTGTCTGCTGAAGTTTGTCCCTGGCCAAAAGAGAGCAGTTTTGTACTACCATATCTCAAAAGTAGTGCATCACTGAGCAGGTATGTCAGTATAAACTTGTAAACCTGCTTTGAATGAATTGTATGATATAAATTGAAATAATTCTGCCCAGAAATTAACTAAAGGCATTTGATATTAGGTCATGCCCTTCTGTTTTTCAAGGCTAGGTCTATTTACATGGAAATGGACAATGATTAAGTGCTTCATTTTTCACAGTAAAATTCTGTGTGGATAACAGAAGGAAGGATAACCTCTCATGTTTTTAAAAGTTGTGTCTTCCCCTGAAACTGCAGAAACTTTTAGTGGTTTTGTAACATTAACCCGTGTTTCAAAACAGCTTTTTTCTTTCTTTATGAGGGTGTTTGTTTTGGTGGTTTTGTTTTGGCTGGTTTTTTGGTTTTTTTTATATTCAGCTTAGTTGATGGCCTTTATCTGCTGTTTCATGTAGAAGTTTTGAACTCTTTTTTATTTTTCTACTTACATTTCCAGCTTTTCTTTGTGGAGGTACGGGGAAATGAAAATAGGGACTATAGTGGTGTAATGGGATGTTGGCTTCTCAGATGCTATATCATTCGGGGACCTCGAGGAAATCATTATGTAGCTTTGAATCATCAATCCATGTGCATCTTCAGAGTGAAATGTGAACATTAACAGTCAACTTTGCCACCCAAAGCTTTGGGAAATTCAGTCACTGCTGGCTGGTGGGTGATAGCTAGGCTCACCATAAGTCTTGTAGATAGGTATAAATCCTTACCTGGAATATTTTATATTAATTCCAGAGAAGCAGGGAAAAAAGGTAATTTTAATAGTTTAGTTCTTATTTTTTAGATCATTTATATATATATACACATATATATATACATATACACATATGTATATATATAAACATATATATATGTGTGTGTGTATATGTGTGTATATGTATGTATATACATGTATGTATACATATGTTTACAAATGCTGATAGCTAATACTTCTCTACATCTTGAATCTCAAGAATAGGGGTTTTGATTTGTAATCTTGTGACAGTTGTTTGGTACAACCTATCTTAATTTATCACTGAAAAGTTTGAGGTTTCTATTACTGATATGTGCATATTATGCCTGTTTTGTTTTGTCCTTCCCTGAGTAGGTGCTGTTGTCCCTTTGTCTGAATGAATGTGTGTTAAAGGTATCTTTTGGAGATTAGTGTAGTCATATTAAATAAATTTAAACGATTGAAATATCTATCTGTTCTTCTTGGAAGACTGGTATTGTCATGTGGCTATCTGGAAGTCTTCTCATATCAACTCTGCAGAAATTTTCATTTGTGTTTTAGAGGAAAGATGGTCTTTTTCAGGTGTTTGTTCAAGCTGGTTTCTCAGGAATCATGTTAAATGTTTAAGTTCATATAAAGTATTCTTTAATTTCATGTTGAAAATTGGGATAATTATGCAAAAAATACCTTCGTTGCTATATGATTTAATTTCTGTCATAGCTGTCATGTTGCATTATTATTTTGTAAATGGCATTTCATACAAAACTAAGTATTTCAGTGAATCTGGATGACCAAGAAATTTTCTTCTCAGTGTGGGCAGGGGGAGGGATGGCAAAATACTGCATTAAAAATATATGGGTTTTTTTGTAGATTGTAACACCTAAGTTTTACTTTTAAGTAGTTAAAAACCCCAGCAAACTAAGGTTTCTAATGGAAATGGTCTCTGTTATAATGCAGCATTGAACTGTTGACTGTAGCACTCAAGCACAAACTAATTAATGAGAAAGTGAAAATTGCTGCAGAAGAGGAGAAATTGGAGAATATTTTTAACTTTCTAAGCTGCATACTTGTTTCAAAATGGCCCAGCCAAAAACCCCTACAGCACTAGCTTAAAATACTGGAATATTTTGAAAAATTGCTTAAAAAGTTGAACAGCTTTATCTAGGAAATTTTTCTTATTCTGGTAGGTTATTCTTGAAAGTGAGGCTGTAGTAGCTGATGATCACTTGAGGTGCAGGCTACTAGTAAAAAGTTTGCACACAGCAGTGCAGTTCATCTTTGGTGTGGCAAAGCTGATGGAGAAAGGGGGGGAAATTCCCCTGAAGTCAGCTGGAACTACCAAAAGTTTATTAGACTTCATATAGTTACAGCTCATTTGTATTTCAGAAATTAATACAAAACTGTAAAGTGGATAAATTTTTTACAAATCAAAGAGACAAATTGAGAAATCGAGATGAAGCCTATATGTAATAGCCCCACGTAAAATTCTGTTTCTCATGTTGCAGAAGTACTGAATGATACTAACATAAAACATTCTTATGGAAGGATGCTGGAGTTGTTTTGGAGTTTCAGTTTAGGGCAACATACGTCCTGTCCCTTTACTGTGTGGTTTCTGTTTGTATTTGAGCTCCTGCTCATCCAGCAGTGAATAGTCAAAGGGGGCTTTTTGCAGTGTGCATCAGTGGAGCTCTTACCCAAATGGATCCTAGAACTTCAACTACTAAGTTGACAGTGTGCTTTAGTGATTATATATGATGATTATATATGATGATACAATTCTGTGTATGATCACTTCCATTTCATCAGTGTCCATAGGGTTTATTTACATTAATGTGAGGTGGTGCCTAATGAGGTCTTGCATAATGAGCTTGGCTAATGAGATCACAGCTGGTTTTATGTTTTTCCACCCCTGCTGTCCCCTGAAGTTGCTTACTGCAGTAAATGCTGGCAGTGTGCATTTGTTGTAGTAAATATGCAGTCAGTTCAGCTGGTTCTAAAAATTTTACTCTTGTGTAAAAAAAATAAATTATGAAACTAATCAAATAGAATACTGAAAATCAGATTGAAAACAGAAACCCTGAACTCACAAGCTGATGTACATAAAATCTGAAGTGAATTTTGTAGTTTAAGTGCAAAATAATGTTTTTACACTGTCTGCATTGAATGAATCTATGAAATTAGTTTGAAGGCTTTAGTATATGTCTTGTACATGTGATCAATATATATCAGCTCTTAAGAGCAAGCAACAGATATATTAGAATTTATTAATATTTAACATAAATATTTAGCATAATACTAAAAATTATGAATGTAGATTAAAAACGTGGTCAGGAATTGGAAGCTTCCTCTTCCCACCACCTTGCAAAAGGAGTACCAATACAAAAGTTTCTGATTTTGATAAATTTTATATCCCCTCTTTTTTGGACTGTATATCACTGTCTGTATATCAGGAGCTTGCAATCCTGGTCTTGCGTGTCCGTTGCACTTGTGAGGTACCCCACTGGTTACGAGTGCCATGATTCCGGGCAGAGAAGTGAATGTCAGATCAGCCTGTACTTAAATTTTGCTGGCGTGCTTGTTTGTGCACATAGTGTGGGTTTTCATGGCACATCTATGCATGTTCCTTAGTAAACACTTTTTTTAGCAGAAAGGGTTTTCTAGTGTTCAGTTAGTACATGGATGAGTTAGAATTCCTTATTTGGAACTGTGTAGAGCACTTAAAAGTACTAGGAAGAAAAGTAAAAGCATTTATAAACTTGCTTCTTGTGAGTGTGGTTTCCTTAGAGCTGAAGCTCATAATGTGTCTATATGAGGAAAAAATACGTTTTTTAAGATATTTTTATTATTTAACATCATTTGAGCTCTTTCCATGGCTGAGAGTCACAGGGTATGGGAACAGCAAGTAAACTCTATCACTAGTCAGGGTAGATGTGTTCATGAAGTGTGCTGCATGGAGTGATACCAAAAATTGGAGTGCATGGTTAAAAGAGGCTATTCACTTCTGATTTGCTTCAGTGCATTAGTTTGGAGAAGAGAAAGCTTGTGAGGGAAGCCTAATTAATAAGTACGTGATGGGGGAGAGGGAATGGAAAAAAAGAGCATTGGACCCTTCTCAGTTGTGTTCAATGACAAGACACAAAATAAATTACCTTTAAAACAGAAGAAAGAAGGGTGGGGTTTCTTGGTTTTTTGTTTTGTTTTGCTTTGTTTTTCTCATCTGCCTGCCTGTTTGGTTTTTTTTTTTTATTTGTAGGGGTTTTTTTTGCTATGAGGATGATTTGGCATGGGCATAGGTTGCCCAGTGAGACTATGGACAAACTGAAAACCAGCCAGATACAGACCTGAGCAGTCTCCTCTACCTGACCTTGCTTTGATCTGGTGAAGTTAGACCGAATTTTCAGACTTCCTATCCTACCTCAGCTGCCCTGTGTTATCTGTGAAAATCAGAGAACTTACCATAACACGGCAAAGCAAGATGTTTTTAATCTAGCAAGATAATTTGAATCTTGTTTTGATGACTCATTTATCACCTGCATACTTTAAGAGAACTTCAGTTTTATCTAGTCATAAAATATGAACCTAAAGTCTCAGTCTAACGAAAGTGAAAGTCATAGCTGTTCTTTTTGACCCTTCTCTTTTCTCACATTTGAATGTGGCTTTCTCAGTCCAAAGTGCATTTTCTAACAGTTTTTGGAGGTTCTTTTCCTGTTTTTTTCTGCTGTTCCTCATCAAGCTTTGCCCTCTACTATTCACTGGCTTTTGCTGAATTATAGTTAGTATTTTCTTTTCTTATAAATAACAGCATTAGGTTTTAATAAATTTCATACAGAAGAATGTCTTTGTATACAGTTGTTCCAGCAGTCTTATATGTTTATCAGGTTGTCTTAGTCTTGCTTTTGTAAGCTTTTCTCTCCTTCCATCAGTATTCCTAGACACTTGTTCACTTTTAATAGGCTAAGATCACTGTTGCTGTAGGAGTGTGAAGCAGTAAAGTTGAAAAACTTAATTTTTCTCTTTCCATAGTCATTAAAAATGAGCGTATGTTGTTTGGTTTTTTTTCTCTGTAATCTGCATTGTTTGCCTATATCATTTTGCAGATATGTGAAATCATGGGGTCTCTCTCCTTGTGCTTGAGCCAGGTCAAAAAGTCCTTCAGATCCTGCAGGTTCAGCTTCCTCCTTGAGCCTGTTACTTGACAAGATCAGCTTCTGTACCTTAAATGATAGTGTGTTCCAGCTTCTAAACTCCTAGATATGAATGAAATGGCTTGTTTGAAAAGCTGCTAAAGCTGGATTAGTTATCTTTGGGGAATGGAAAACACCCTAGATATGTCAGATTAGTCCAAGCTCCCTTTAAAGGGTGATTTGCTTAAAAAAATTAAATGTGTAAATAATTCCAGCAAGGCAAGTGTCCAGTTCTGGATTAAAAACTGGAAATAAAATAATAAGATAAGAAAGCTTAAATGATACAGAGTGTATTTTATTGAAGCAAAATATATATATATATATGAATCTCTATGTCCCATAGCAGCTATCAGAATTAAGTTTCTCCAAGGATGGTGAAAGACAAGGGGGACATCTTCCCATAACACATATCCAAAGCACTGTTTTTTTAGAGTGAACTCCATGTCTGTAGACCTGCCTGTTTTGTTTGAGAGACCAAAAGTTGACATTCTGCTCAAGAATTCAAACAAAGCTCTAGAGTATTTTAAAGGAGCATCCCAGTTTCCTTTCTGTTTACAAGTCTCCATTGCTGGAAGATAGCTCTGATGATTGTAGAGTGCTGAAAAGGATGAACCCACCTCTTCCCTTCTCCAGGCCTCAGATGTCACTTCTTTTGTCTTGCTCTGCTATTTTCCCCACCCAACAGTGAGCCACTTCAGGGAGTTCCCTTCCTGAACAAAGACTGTCCTTCCCTTCTGCCCACAGAAAGAAAAACTTTCTGCTGCTGTAGATCTGAGCTGAATCTCTGAAAATTCAGAAAAAATATTATTACTAGTGGGAGGCAGGAGGTTGTCATATCATCTCCACTGTGATTTGGACCTGTATCCCAGCTTTAGCAAACTTGTTAAGTAGTCTTGGCTCTTTGGCATCTGTGAGGGTGAGAACAGAACATCTTAGTTGCTTAATGAAAATGTACAGAGTTCAGACTTTTTAACCATACTTTATTTCTGAAGTAACTGGGTTGTAGTTTGTAGAAATTGAATTGCAGCATCTTTCAAATAGCACCCCTTAATTGTTCATATCTTAGAGATTTTCTGTTTTTTTTTAAAGACATCCAATTTGTAACACAACATAAGCAGTAACTGAAGCAGTGTTTCTCCCTGCATAATATCTTGGGTAATCTGTGTTCCCCATTTCCAGACTGCAGAGCCAATGCATTGTATTGCATTTGATAGCAGAGCCTATGGAAAGCTCCGTGAACGCTTCCTGGCTTTAGTCTGTGTAAAAACAGCTGAGTTAGCTCAAAATATGCCAAACTGAGCCAGGATGGGAGTAGTGTCAATCCTTGCCATTTCTCCCAGCTTCAGCTGAGATAGCAAACAACGTAGGGAATAGCATGTTTCTCCACAGTCCCACTTAGTTGCCTGCTTGGGTGGGGTTTTTGTTTTGTTGGTTTGTTTACTATTGCAAATGTTGAATCTTTCAGCTTAGGAGGTTGTAGGAAGGACGATAAAGCAGTTAATCGAAACCTGAACAGCTGCATGCAAGAGACTGTTGGAGTGTATGTCTCTATTCACAGTGCGATTAAAAAATGGCCTTTGAAATGATTTTGTTAAATAAGACACCTAAAGCTAATTAGAGCAGAAGGAATTGTCTATAGAGCAGAAGATGGGGAAGAAGTTGTGGACTGAAATCTGACAGAGATTAATATAATTCAATATAAGACCTTGAAAGGGTAATCATTCTTTTGCAAGACCCAAAGCTCAGAAGGCTCTCTTCACCTTGAGGTGTGGAGGCTTTGAGACTTCTCATCACTGATGAGATCAGTGTTCATCTTTAGAGTATGGGTTTTTTCCTCCGCAGACTCTTTTAGGATCAAGCTGCACTGTGCATTGTTTTTAATACTGGCCTCTGAAAGCTGGAATCTCATTTCCAGTACTTGAGTGTATCACAAGTAGTGTGCTGGAGGGCAGAGGGACATTGCAGAGGAAAGCCTACAGGGACTGGGTGGAGTAAAATAATTTTGCTTTTTTACTCAGTTCATACTCGAGAAGAGTTTCAGAAACAGGCAAATGACTATGAATGTGAAAATCCAAACAGTCTGATATGTGGAAAACAACTGACATGCTTGAGTCGCAGTAAGTGAAGTTGTTATGGGCTGATATCCAGCTCAATTGAAAGGTAAACATGCCTTTCCCAATGCACATACCTTTCTTTCTGTTATTGTATCCTAGAAAACTTTAACCAACAGTTCAGGTTGCTAAATGGTAGTGAGGGTGCATTTACCCAGTGGTTGACTGTTCTTGGTGAAAGTAAGTTTATTTTCTGTTCTGAAACTTTTATAAACAGTTGTTGGCACTAATTCTTGCTGTTGCAACAAAGAAATGCCTTTTGCAAAAGGAGATCAAAAGTTTGTTGCTTCTTAGTTCAATACAAAAGAAGTGACATTTTATTGAAATAATATTGTCACATATAATAATATTTTAATTTCAGCTTTATTGCAAGTGTTATTTCTGACTGCCCAGTAAAGATCAAAGATTTGGCGGGGGGGGCGTATGATTTGTTACTGAAGTTGATCCCCACAGATAAGAGTTGCATAGTTCTATTACTCATTCAGAAAGAGTGCAACCCTCAGCCAGCTAT
The DNA here is from genome assembly GCF_000277835.1 of Geospiza fortis. NCBI lineage: Eukaryota > Metazoa > Chordata > Aves > Passeriformes > Thraupidae > Geospiza > Geospiza fortis. The sequence continues at coordinate 6,587,137 of NW_005054316.1, read as the reverse complement.
ACTTGTCCTCATATTCTGATGGAAAAAGGTGGACAGTTTTGGAAGGTTCTTCAATCCATGCAGAAGAGTTGGGGATTGAGGGGGAATAAGAAGCGGAGAAGAACTGAACTGCTGTAGTATTTGCTTCTGGAAATAAATTTCATATACTCAAAGGAAAGTTGTTTTGTTTCCATATTTCCAAAGTAATAACTTTGGATACACATGCTGGATTTTTCAGTTGTTACTGCATCCAGTACTGTAGGCATAGTTGGACTGTACTCTTAAGTTGCTTATGCATGTTGTGTCCTATCAACATCCCTTTGCCTTCGGAGCCTGAAAGTAAGAAATAAACATATGAAAAATAGGTGTGAATAGATACAAAATGTTGACAAGACATGTGATGAAATGCTGACAGTCCTGCTTCATAGGTGCAGAGTCAAGAATGCTGGGAATGACAGCATGAGGCATAGAAAGAACTTTGTTATTTGACTCCTTTGCGGTTTGGTTATTTATATATTTGTTTTAAGAGTGGGTCAGGAAAGAGAGCTGTAATGGGCAGTTATACTGGTAGTGCTTCAAGGTTTCAAATTCTTTTTTGTGGGGTTTTTTTTTCAGTCCAGCTTTTCTTACCATTCTTGATTTCTCTTGTGCTAATCTTTCATGACAAGGAAACTCTGTAGTTCTGACCAGCACTGTTCTTTTTTTGACTTCCAGTATGATAATGGTGAGAGAGAGTGTGGGGAGACTGGCTTGCAGGTTACATGTAGAAGAGATAGTGGCTTATTCTGACTCTTGGCTGTACGTAGGCAGGACTCTGCAAGTGTGGCGATCTCTCAAAGATGTGTGTTGTGTTGTCTTCATAAAAGTGCTGACATTTGCCAAGAACTTGATTTTTAACAACTAAAATTTGATAGCTGTGCCTCTGCTGGGCATGCCTCTCTGAGGGCAAGGCAGAACTCCTTCACTGAAATTACAGTTTTGAGCAATGCCAGCCTAACCACGAGTTTGGTAGCACAGCTACAGGTTTTGGGAATTAAGCTCTGCTCTTTGGAGCTGCTTTCACCTGTGGCTGTAGGCAGCATAAATGAAGAAACTTTTTAAATTGCTTCATTCACCCCTTGCCTTCCAGTTTCTGCAATCTTGAGTTCTGTACAGTGTTATTATGCAGAAATCATCTTTGTATGAACTCCAGTTCATCTCCAGAACTGTCTCACCTAAAGGTATAAGGGAAGCAGGATTCTCTGGGGGCATTTGAGGTGGAGGTCTTAAACTAAAAGGCACATGGCAGAAGAAGAGGAGCCTGGCAGAAGAGTATCAAATTTACCTTCTACAGGCATGCTGACTTTTTATTTCTTTTTGGCAGTCTTGAATGTAGCAGTCTTACAGTTTGTTTTAGAATAGCTTTTCTGTGTGTAGTTATTAGACCAGTAAGTTCCCAAACAGGCACTATTTCTATTCTTTTCCACATACTCCCTCCCAAATCATTATCTTCCCTTCTCTTCTCTTGTAGTACTAACACCTTGCATGTGCTTGTTCTTTACTGTTACATTCTGTGGATTGATACTTCTTCCTCTGGATCTTTTCAGAGAGCATAAAAGGGGCAGCACTGCCTCTTCTGCTCAACAGTGTAGTTAGTCACTGTAGTTACTGGAAGAAACTGGGAGATGCTCTTTGCAGGCAACAGGGTACTTTTGTGAATTGTTGGAATTGGGTGTTCTGCACAGGAGGCTACTGCTCTGCTGTATAAAACAAGGTGGCTTGATGAATCACCTGTTTTTAACCTGGTACCTAATGCATTGTACAGAATACTTGATCAAGTGTGGCTAAATGCTGGTTGTATAGGAATAAAAATATAAACCCTACTTTGTAACCCTAAATACTGATACTGCTTTTCATCAGGTGTGAAACATGTGGTGTGCAAAAGTGACCAGTGAAACTGCCTAGGTCTTGATGACATGGAATTTGTAGCAAATGTAGGTTAGCAAGGTCCATAACATAATGGTTTTTAGTGTTTACACTTTTCATTTTGTGACCATTTTATGTGCTTAAGATGCTATTTTTCACAAGGTAATGTAATGCAGATAGTTTGATAATTACGCCAGCCCTATATTGGCTGGTTTACATTTTCATATTGTAGTGCTTCAGAACCTTCTTGTTTGCTATCATTTTTTTGTCATTACTTCCAATATAATTCCTGTGTTCTGATTCTGACAATCAGCTTTCATGTGTGCTTTTTATATATCATCATTAAATATTAATTTGTTTTGTTTTGAAGGTGCAGAAAATTTACTGCTTCAGCTTTGGTCATATATCATAGTTCTAAATTTATTTTCAGTTTGTAAGATGACTCTACCTTTTGAGTAGACAGCTTGTGTTGACTAAAGTGGACTAAAGTTCATTTACCAGTGGAGGAAACTGAGGAGATCAGCTTGGTTCTCCAGTGACAGTACTGGTCTAGTATGGATGAAAAAATAATAAATACATCAAAGTAGTGTTTAACTGTAAGTAGTAGCTGTAAGAGGGTCAGGTGCTGATCATTCTACAGACAACTCAGAGATGTGTGCATGTGTGTGACAGACATGCTGGATGAAAATTTTTGCTCCAGTAGAGATTTTTTCAGCTGTTGGTCAGCAGGCACAAAACCTAGTTAATGCTAAACAGCTGTCTGGATGGAGAAGCAAAACTACTTTTGCTTTGCTGTTTGTTGTTGTTTATTATTCCAGTCTGACTTTTTTGCAGTAAGATTGGCACTGGCTGCTTCCTCAGCTAGTTATGAGGGTTCCCTGCCATTTTGAGTTTATTTTTCTTGCACAAAGTCTGGGAAAAAAGATGAACCTTGTTCTGAAGGTCACTATGTCCAGCTGTCTTTCTGAGTGATGGGCGTGAATGCATTTCAGAACTACTGACCCTTCATATAGTATTGTGCTGCTGACTGCCCTCATTTAAAGCACAGACCCACAGGACACTGAAGGGATTGCAGCACTGGTGGAAATGAATGAGGAGCATGTCCTGTTAAAGTAGCTGAATGCCATGGATTCTTGTATTGGCAGGTTCCACTGGAATTCTGGAATTTTCTTTAAGCAAAAATTCGTCCACAAACAAACCTTTTTCTTTATTTGATGACAGCAGAGTTTTAGAGGAGTTATCTTTTTCTTCTAATAAGACATCAACTAAATTTTACTGCTGTTTGTGGCTTTTGATAAATGAGGCTGTCTGCTGGGAGAGCTTGAGTCCAGTAATTTGCATCTGTCTCTTCATCTCGTGGTTGTGAACACAGCTGTGTCATCAGTTTAATAAAGGTATATCTGTAGGGTGGAGTTTGACACATGAAAAGGAGAAAATGGCCACTGAGAGATGCAAGATTTTTTTTTCCTTTTTGACTGGGGGCAAACTACGTCCTTTACTAAGAGGTATCTGACATGTACTTGTGTTCTAGAAATGTGGTGTTTTGCACAATTCATGCTACAAATTGAAAGCCAGCTCTAAGGTCTTGTTTATTACAACCAGAAATATCTTTTGTGAGGTACTGTATCTTAAGATGGTATCTTCCCAGGTTTTTTTTCTACAACCTTCTTTTTTTTTCACATGTTTATACTTAAAATTGTTCTTCAGAATCTTTGTTTTCAGTTTGTATTCTGCTAGTAGGACTAACATAGTCAAACCATACCCTTCAGAATAGTACATTTCTCTTTGCAGCGTTGCTTGGTTGGATGCAGGATAGCAATTCAACAAGTTGTGTGCTTTGTGTTGTGCAAAACAACAATGCAAAATTTGTAAAAAGATACCTATTCTTAATGAGGGGCACTGAACTATGACAAATAGGACTTTAAGAATCCATTCAGAAACCAGATTAGATCAGATTATTCTTCTCAGATTTGTATGATGATTTCTGTGAAGAGAAATCTTCACATATTTGGAAGACATCACTGGCAGTGCTTATGATGTGTACAAAAATTGTTAAATCCTGTTAACATCAGTGTAAACTGTTACTGTAGATCAGAAGTGGCATGTATTTAATTACTTGAGCATGTTGCTTTTACTGGAGCACTCACTCTCCTTCCTAATAGTCCTGATGGTGCGTGGAGTGATGCAGGCAATATAATGGAAGATACTGTATTTCCTTGGGTATTGCTTTCTTAACAATGGATGGGTTAGGTTGTTAAATTGAGAAATGTTTTGAATATTTTTGTTTCAATTTCCTGAACACCTTCCCTTTTATTTCTCTCAAAAGTGGAGAACTCATCACTAAAACTGGCAGTTTTCTTAATCACAAGAATTTCTTCCTTCTCCTCCCCTTCTCTCTCATGACCTCAGATAACTTTAAAATGCTGGGGTTTGTTTTAGTCAGAGGGGATTGTAGGGGGCTAGAATATAAGAAAATAAAGATAGTGTAGAAAGTAATCTTACCCCTAAGGAGTTGCAGCTGGGCCAATTAGCAAAGATTAGGAACAGGCCTGACTTTAACAGGCCACAGCTGTAACCAACGGGAAGAAAAGTGCTATAAAAGAGTGGGGTGCCTGGTTGAGAAGGGAACTGGAGGCAGTTGGCTCCTTTGTGAAGAAGAAAGAGTCAGTGCTCTGAGGAGCAGCCGACCAGAAAACACTAAGAAGGTATGAAACTTTTGTGGTAGGAGACAACAGTATGGAACCCCTGCAATGAGATGACAACAGGGGATGGTGCTGAGAGAGTTACATTTACTCTTTTGGTTATGCAGAAGTATGGTAAAAAAATAGTTCTCCACATCGTTTAGGATGTGACAGGACATTATGACTTTTAAGTTGCAGGAGGAAGAATTCATATTAGAGCTTAGTAGACATTAGGAGAAAAGAGCCTTTTCCAATAACAACTATGGATGAGAACTGAAATAAATTTCCGAGGAAGATTGTGGAATTGTCATCACTAGAAGTTGTTTGCTAGCTGTGGTAAATCTGAAGTGATTTGTGATCTTTTCTTGAAGAAGAGTAACTTCCAAAGATGGTTCCACTGCCATTATTCATGAATATATCTATGAAATACTAGAAGGATTTTATCTGGAACTGTTGTTTTTCATGTCTTTATTAATAATGCAGCACAGCTGGGGGTTGGGAGAAGGGGTGTGCTGTATATTGAATAAAATATAGTTATATTAGTTATGTAATGCATTGCAACTATTACTACATAGAGGGGATATTAAAAAGTGAACTTTCAAAACCAGAGATGCTGTTGTGACTCATGGAAAAGTTTTAAATGGAACCTACAATCTAGAGTTTAGAGTAATCATAGTCTTAATCACATAGACTCTTTATGTGTGAAGAAATCAATATAAATATTCACTGTCTTAGGAAATGTAATTCATGAAAAATTTCATAGGTTGCAAAATTGATTGGATGGTATTAAAAAAATATGTTGTTATAAAGCATGATCTGTTTGTCTGTTCATATTAATCATCTAGTTGTAAATGTATTTTATTGTTAGTAGGAAAAATCACACCCTGCCTAGTGAACGTACAACTTGCTTATTGCACACTAAGGTGGTTCATTAGTCTATCTCTTGCAAAACCCATGGGATTTTCGAAAGTGATGGTGCTGTAGTCCTGGGCATATTTTTTTCAGATGCCACCTATGATATGTATTTTGTTGTAATTGGGAAGAGTTGGGCTTCTTTATTCCCCCTGGAAGAATAATGACAGGTGAGAAGAGCTTGGTGATGCTCACAGCTTTGATGGCTAGAGGTAAGCTGGACCAAGTAATTAGGAGTGGTGTTTAGCTCTTGCCTGGCTGATTTCTTGAATGGTGTGTGCATAGTTTCTGGGAAGCCCTGGAGCTGTATATGTACACTTATCAGCTGTCTTGACATGTGACATGGAAAGGGCAAGTGCCTGCAGGCATATTCTGCCACTGGGGAAGCTTATACAATTATGTTATTAGAGACTGTGTGGTCCGGTATCCTAAATTTATTGAACCAAGATCAAAGGTAGGATGAAACTTGCAAAATTTCCAAAGAGCTTCCATGTGATTTACAGAGCTCTAAATATGTGAATTTCTAAATTATGTGTCACCTTCCAGTGAGTTAGAGTAGCATTGACAAGAAGTATATTAAAAATCAATAATGTGGGAAAATATGTTTGATATGAACTACATAAAATAAATGCTCATGGAATCTGTTCTTACTCTTTGCATTACTGAACTCCTAAATTTTAATGAACTAGTACTTAGGATTATTTAGCAAGTTTACCTGTCCTGTGTTAGCTTTGGAATCAGAATGAGTCATGAAAGCCTCAATTTAACCAGGTAACTTAGACAAAGGCAGACAATGAAAGCATAGGCAAACAAACTGCAGGACTGGTCTTGAGTTTACTGGCAGGACAGCAGACTGGCCCACAATGGCACGTGGAGGGTGGCTTGCTTCTCTTGCCTTGTTGAGGTACATTTGGAATAAGGCTTTTTATGGAAATAATCTCTTAAATAAGTGTGAGACCAATTTGGCAGTGAGAACATCTGGATCTTGCAGCTTGGCTGTAATTACTATGCTCCATTTGAATGTTCAGCTAAGTAATTTGAATAGGTAACAACCACCTCTGAAGTGGTTGTTTTGCAGATCTTTGACATCTGGTTTGTGAGTTGTTCTCACTCACTGCTGGTGGTAGTCTCTACAACACTCAACAAGCAAAGACCAGCTGACCTGGTCTGTTGGTTACAGGCCACTGTAACTTGTTTCCTAAGGTGTGGAATCCTGCCCTCTTGCTACTCTCTGTGACCACCGCTGTGATGGTGCATTAAAAAGGAGAGAGAAGAGCTTTGTGTTATGAGTGGATGTCAAACTATTTTGCTTTCTGTGTGTGGTTCTGTTATTTTGTGGCTGTAATGTTTTATGTTATTAAAAAAATACTTAATGTTAAAGTAACTATATGGGAACAGTTAAGCTTTCACAGCTGAATGTTAAAAATTTGTGGGATAGGAATGGGTCATAACTGCTGGTATCATATTAATTGTGAAAACGCTATCTGTAGATTGTAAGTTCAAATATATAACTCCCCCTCCCCATCGCATGCCTGTTCAAAATACTGTTTTTGAGGCATCCTCTTCACTGTATGAAAATTGTAAATGAGTTTCTTTGTAGGCCTGCCTTGTTTCCTGACAGTGGGGCTTTGCAACTAATTTCATCTTTGTCCTGTTTTGTTGGGTTTTCTTCCTTTTTTTTTTTCTAAAGCCTGATGTACTGTGGCAAAGACAAATTTAAGGTAAATAGTGTTACCTATTTTTCAGATATGGTAGATTAATTGATTGTAGACTCTATTGAGGTTGTGTGTAGAAATACGAACATATTGCTGTGGGTGATGCTAGACAAATCAGCTGGGGCTTGGTGTTGCCCTAACCCATTTCAGTTGATTCTTTCAAGAAGTTCATAATGTTTTCTGAGAAATGGAATTGAAATTGGTACTGGAATTACTACTTGGATATGATTGAGAATTAGCCAATGGAAGGGATAGGGCCATAGTTCTCCTGGCATCTTTCTTCTGCTTCTGTTGACTGATAAATATACATTATTAAACCTTTAATATTAGCTGACGAAGACAGATTTGTATCTCAAAGATTAGAAAATAATGTAACACGCAGAATAAAGATACAATTCTTGCAATGATTTGGTTCTAAATTCATAGCTATGCTTGCATAAAGTTTGTGTGTGTTTATCAAGATCATAATGTTCTATTTTTTCTATTAACTACTTGAATATATTTTGTTGTGTTGAATTTTTGACAGAAAGCACTTTAATTTTCTGTCAATCTAGGAATATTTAGTCATAGATTGAAAAATTGTAAATATTAGGAATACTTTAAAAAAATCCTATTAAGTAGATTTAACCCCCTCTTATTTATAATATTTCGTTGAGATTGCCCCAAAATCATGTAGTAATTCTCAGTTGGTATTTTCAGGTATATAACTTCAGATTAGGTGAAAATTTTGTGTTAAAGAGGCCTAAGTGTCTCAGTGCCTTTAAGCCAGCAGGCAGTTTCTTCATATATTCTGCTTTTTTTTTTGTAAGGCACTATGTAAATAGCCATCATAGCTTGGACTGGCATAGTTACTTAGAGAACTTTATTTGGGGCACACTTCTAGTCTGCTTTAGTTACTTTGTTGGGGTTTTTTTCTGACACTAACTTATGTTAGATTTAGGCCTCATTTTGAGGTGTATACAAGCGTAATTGGTAAAATTAATTGGGAAGTCTGTTTCTTATATGTCATTTCAGAACGATAGAATTATGTCTTTGTTATTTTAGGTCCAAAATGTAGTCACCAGAGTACTTCTCCTCCTAGTTTGGCAGCCATTAACATAGTTGGATTTTGTATGTGAGGTTTACCAATATCACAGAGTTTGAATCTGGAAAGTGAGTAGACTAGATTGTTTTGTGTTTCCAGAAGCATTGATTTAAAAAAAGTCTTATAATTATAGTTCTTGGGAAGGAGAAAATAGGTCATCACTTGAATAATAGCCAGTTTCATTACTATTGAAAGATACTAATATTTCTGTGAGTACTATCAGTTGCAGAATTTTGCAGAGACAATGGTGAACTCCTTTGATATAAGACAAAAGGTCACAAAATCAATGATATGTGGGAGCTGATTTTTTTTTTTCATTTACCATTGCAGCTTTTAAGGTTTTCATTAGGTTTACACTGAGCAGTTGCTGGCATAGTCAAGGCAGAAACATAAACTTTTTTATGAGCAAGTTCATTATTCATCCCATGCTGCCTGTTCTTGCCTTTGTTTGAAATCCTATGTGGATCTTTTCTAAGTTTAAATATTTTGCTTTTTTCTACACTTCTGTATGTTATAAAAGACTTTTTAATGCAAATTTTTTTCTGATTTTTGTCTGTAGTACAGTCCTCTCTCAATATCTGAAAAATGCAAATTGAAATTACCTTCTGATCATTTTCCTAACTTAATAAAATGCTGCTGCGGAGTCCATGAATTTTCTTTCTCTGATTTTCCCAAGTTAAGGAATGCAAGTGTGAAATAAAGCTTTCTTCTAGGTTTTTCTTTGGAGTTTGTTGTCTACTAATTTGTTGCTGATTTAATGCAGCAATATGCCAGATAGTTCAATTAAATTCTTTTGTGTGCCTCTCTTTTATACACTTAAGAGTGATCTGAAAGATTTTGAAATTAATCAGAATGGGTGTCTGCAGGGTATTCTGGAAATCTAAATTGAAGTTTGTTTTGGGTATCTTTTGGAATATGTATTGTTACTGTGTCTTGTATGTGCTGTAGTTGAAGTTTGAGTGGATCCTGTACTTTGGCTAGCTGAGCCAAGATTATGTTGTATGGAATTTGTTTAAATAGATCTGGGTCTTCGTTTCTAGCAGATAATGAAGATTATATTAAATCAGCTGTAAAATCTCCTTTGCAAATGAGCCAGACTTCCTTCTCAGTGGAAAAATAGGTTTGACTTCTCACAATTATTTATTTGTTGATGCAAACTATTTACAATGTAAGCAGTATACATGGAAATATTGTTTCATTTCTGCCATGCCTCTCTTGAAAAAGTTTCTGGAAAGGGGCCAGGCTGTTTTCAGTTTTTGTTTATGGATGAGATTATCCAGAGATAAGGGCAGGGAGAGACAGGACTATAAGGACAGTTCATTTCTAAACCTTGACAAAACAGTCAATGTGCCTTGGTGAGTTGGACATGACTAGAAACAAATATAATCGTGGAAGACACAGAATAGCATAAAGCCTATTGCCATCTTTGTGTTGGCAACTCAGATACACATCTGTGTGGGTCTTGATCTCTCACACTCTTTCAGTGAAATTTTATTGCAAGTATTTGGCGACGCGGGTTTAGCAAGACTGAAACAAAACAGCCTCCTCTTTCCACATCTTTGATCAGTAGTAGCAGTAAATGTACTTGCTATAGATTTTTGTCTTGTCAGCATTGAGTGATGGCCACTGGACATGCAATGACACAAATGGATTTCCCTGACTTGCCTTTTCTCATCTGTTATGGCAATAACAGCAGTAGATTTTGGTCTTGTGAGTAGGCAGTGGGAAATACTCTATTACTTGAGTACTTTGTATGTGTAGCCCCCAGCTCCCTTGCTGCTTGCACAGTGGTTTACTTTTGGTGTCCTGCCAGATGTTTGCTGGGATTTAGACATTTACAGAGGAAGAGATATTTATAAAATGTCTGCTGTAAACTCATGGAAAGGTATACAGGAAATACTGTTATAGATGACATGCTTTATATTTGTAGGAATGTTTATAGAGAATTATGTGGTTTTCAGAATTTTGCTGAAAGGGTGTAAAGGCTACCTTTGAACATGAAGGAAAACTAATTTGGGGCTATTTTGTTTTATGGCTGTCTGTAAACCCTGACATCTGGTTTTGGAGTCCTGTCCTGAATTAGTCAGTAATATATGGTCAGGAGACTTAAAGATGTTAAAACAAATCTACTTAAAGATGAAGGAAAGAAGTGGTTTGAGCAATTTTGTGGACCAGTTGTAGTTTTTATAAAGTAAGCATGTTTTTGTGCTGCTTTTCAGAGAGCAGGAGTCCAGATCCAGGGATTCTTCTGAATACTGTAATTACTAAAAATCTGCTCTTGCATATTTGCTTGTGGGAGAAAGCAAATGTTTTTCTTTGTTACAGTCAGCAGAAATGTGAGTAACTCCCATCAAAGTAAGAATTACTCCAAATTATTATTTTGGGTGTGTCAGTCATTCTACAGAGTAAGTGAAGAGTGGCCTGTTTTGGCACAGTTTCTTACTTCATAAATTTAGCCTTGTTATCAAATTTGGTTTCCTCCTTCCTTGCAGGCAAGGAATTACATTACATCTTACTTAACAGAAATGCAGCAGAAAACACCATCTTATTTACCCAGTTTCACAATAGCCACCATTATTTTTCCCTTGTATATTTTATAAACTCTTGTTTTTAACTTGTCAACCTGTGTTTTCATTGCTCCTGACGTATATACTTGGAAAAAGGTATTTCTGTTTAAAAGTGTAATTTTATAGGAAGAAAGTAGTGAAGCTGCTTTTTTAATCTTCCATAAAATCCTTTTAAGATAACTGCATCTCCTTTCTGGGAAAATGCCATGGAAAACCCTCAGATATAACACCTGCCCCCAGTACCGTCTTACCCTTCTCCCACTGTATCTCCAATATAAAAGCTATTTAGTGGAATACCAACTTCTTTATCACCTCTACATTTTGATTTTAATTAGAACAAGCACATTGTTAGATATTCTTTAGTTCTTTGTACTTTCTTAAAATCATGCAGAAGGTTTGTCCCAGTCTTTTGAAGTTACAGAAAAAAAGCTGGAAAAGAGAGTAGATTGACAGCGTGATTGTGTGCACTCTGGTCCTTAGAATGTCTAATATGACAATAAAATGGTTGAACTTCAGTTCTTCTTCACCTTCCTTGCGTGGTGGAATGCCCAGCAGAGAATTTTGAGTGGTTTCTGGATACATGCACACACTGTACACAGTGTTTTAAAGTGAGGTGAATATACTCAAATGATATTTAATGTCAAATGTAATTAATGTGCTTTTGTATGTTTCCCTTATTTTCTCTCTTGAATTCTTTTAATCAGAAGGAGATAAACAGTTGAAACTTTAGAATTTTTTTGAAAACTGGGAGCTGAGATGGCATGCTCCCTTAATTTATGCCTGTGATCACAGTCTGAGTGGAAGGAGAATGTGCCCAAAATCTTAGAAGTGCAGATCACGCACAATGAAATGTATTACAAGTGAAAGAGTGATACTGTCTTGGATATACGCTAGTTTTCTCTGATGAAAACAATATGCCAAATGCAACAATTTGCATTTTCGTTATGTCTTTCCCCAAAATCATGTCCTTTTTTCCATTGAGGTACTTTAAGGCTATGGGTTACAATCTCAACAGTAAGCCATATAATAGTTTGTATCTACCTCTTTCATGAAAATATCTATGTTTGCTTTTGGATGTTCTTTTGTATATACTCTAAATTATGAGAAAATATGTGAGAGAGTTGTGTAATTGTTTGCCCGACCTGGCGGAGGGATTCTGTAGCAGCTGCAAAGGCTGGATCTGTAACTAGAGAGAGGAACTGTTGCAGCTGATGGTCATAGAATGTTTCTTTGGGAATTTATACTGTTAGCTGTCTTTTCCTTGTACGGGAGTACAGAGATAGGCAATGCTTTGGCTGCATCCTGTGCTTTCGTGTGTGTCTGATGCCTCTCAGCTGCCACATTTTTAGTTTGAGAACCCTTTGAACTTGCATGCACAACATGTAGTTAAAATTTGATTTAAATGTTAGCTAAACCATACAGATTCTTCTGCTTGTTTTTCACTGCTGCTTAGGTTTAATGGTATTGAGCTCGGTAGAGGAATTGGCAAGTTTGTTTTCAGCAAACACATCATCCACTTGGCCTAAACAGGATGCTTGTATGTATTTTTAGCATAATTGACTGTCTTTCTGGTAACTTCAGATATGTTAACTCCTGGTTGAGATGTATTAATGAGGTTTTTTTATTTGAAATAAATAGTCTCTTAAATCATGCTACTATTTATTTTGCTTTTATATAACAGCAAAAATAAACTGTTGCATCTTTCTCATAATAAAGTTGATCTCTATGGGATTATTGTACAAGTGGACTTGGGTGCACAAAGATGTTCAGATACCTGGCTTCCTGATGGAATCATTAGAAATTCAGAGACACCTTAAATACATTTTAGAACCTGGCCACAGGTAGTTTTAATGCTTTTTAGGCCTCATGATAGTTATTTATGGTGATCACTAGGTGAACTCTTCTTTAAATGATTACTTTATTGTTTAGAACTGTAAGGTTCTATTGTGAGAAATATTGATATGATAACTATGTATCACAGCAAGAATAACCATATTTCAAAAATTTTATGTAGATCTGTATATACAAGCAAAGGTTTTTTTGCTTGCTGCCAAGTGCTGTACAATTCTGTCCTTTAAGGGTAACTTGACTTTGCTTTAGGAGCTGTGAGAGACAGTTACTGTTTTGGTAAATAGCCGTGGTTTGAATATTATATTAAGCTGCCTGCTGGTAGAAATTATTTTAATTGAGAATGTAATTAAAAAGAAAAAGCTAAACAAGACAGCAACAACAACCCAAAGCTGCTCTCCTAATTTATTTAACCTTCTTTAAAAAAGAACATCAATGTTTGTGAGGGAGACGAAGATAGAGGAGTAAATATGATCAAGTACATAGCAAATTAAATTTGAATATCAGTCAGGAGAATGTTTAGCATCCTAAGGATGCTATTCTACCTTGTGGATAACACCTCTGAAGGAGATCTTTACCTCTGGCAAAGAGGATAGTGATGAACTTTTAGGGTAATGAGTGTGGGCTTGATTAAATTGCTTGTAATAATGTATTTATTACATGGTTTTCTTTGGGAGAATTCTTCATGGAGTTTGTGGCTAGAAGGGACCATTAAATTGCCAAGTCTGGCATCCTTTACATACAACAAGGTTTATCTTTATCTTTCGCTCAGATCTCCTTAAAATGAACCCTTTGACTTAACTGGCCAAAATGCAGCTTCAGTTTGTGCTTAGCTAAAATGCATTTACCAGAAGTATATCCACCCTTCATTTAAAGATATCAAGGGAGTGAGAAGACACCACTTCTTGTGCTCGTTTTGCTCTCATGGTTGCTTCACTTCCTTGTTTGTAGGAAAAAAAATGTACTTCTGTGTTATGGCAGTGATTTGAAATTGATCCTGACTTTTCTGGTTGATAACATGTTTAACAGCTGTACCTGTAGAATAGGAATGCATATATGCACACAGTATATACATAGGTCCATAAACTCTGTCTTAGTTACATTTAATAAATTTTTTTGTTTGGAAATTCTGCTGTGCCCTTTATCTTTTACATATGATATATGAATATAGTACAAAAATGACAAATTGATTTGAACACAAATGTTTTTATTGTGGTTTTATGTAGTACAAATATTTTAATACAATTCTGTAAATTAATAGTAACCCAATTATTTCAGCTTTTTATTAATTATCTTTGCTCTGAATGTACAGAGCTTTTGTACATTGTTGTACAGAGCTTTCATTAAACAGCATTATCAGAATAGGATTGCACAAACATCTGCCACAGATTTTAATAACTTCTCATATTTATTTTTAAGCATGTGGTAGTTGGATCTATATACTTTTTCCACGATATTCTACAGAAGTTGTATTTTTATATTTATTTTTTTGCCTCAGGTGTTCATGTCCCTGGTATTCTTCAATTTCCACATTGTATGGGGACTGAAAAAGCATTTTGGCAGTGGACAAAATCCCTAATGGCTTTGCAGACTCCTATGAGAGGGTTCTTTTCAGCCAGGTTTTGGGTTATTAGAATCTGACCCACATAGTATTAATAGGCCTACAAATATGGTGTGATTTTCCTTTCCCTTCATTATGTTGCTGTCTGGCTGCTGCTGCAATAAAGTGCAGAATTGCATTCAGTACGGATGTTTTGGTAGACATTAGCATAGTTCTCTGTCTTGTGTGGTTTGCTTTTGGTCATGTTGTGTGTCCTCCCCCAACCCTGTAACAAAGTTTCAGCCTTTCATAGGTAATCCTCTTATTTTTAGTATGGTGACCTACATTTTTCAGCCAAGTATCTCTATTTGAGAAGCTTGTGACTACTAGCCATATTGTTGACTTTACTTTAGAATTTAGTTGTAAAGTAGAGCTCAGTATGGTGTTGGGGTTGGTATTCCTACCTTTCCCAGGTTCCTTTTGGTGATTCTCATAAAATCAGAATTTCTGTAGTCACTACTCCTGGGATTTTTTTAGTTTGACTTAAGAATCTAGAATTTAACTAAGAAAAGTGCTCTAAGCTCTCATGTGCAATTGAATTAATGGTAATTTTGTGTTAAGTAAATACAAAATTCTACTTTTATATATAATAAAAATACTATGCAATTACACCTAGTCTGGAAGATATGCTGCTGAGGGCTTCAGTTTGACACCCAATCTTGAATGTTTTCTGCCTTTCTGAATTCTTCCATCTCAAATTTTGAGGTAATGCTTTATAGGTTTTAGGGACATATCTTCAGGACAGTGTTTTGTAAGATGCTTAGTTGATTCAGTTATGTGCCTTATTGAATACCACACCAGGAAGTGAAGGAGTTCACCTTTTTACAAAAACTTGAGTAGTGCTTAATGGAGAAGGTCTCAAACTGTATTTCAAATGCTGAGAAGAAAACAAAGTACTGAGTAGTTGCTCAGTAAATGTGTGTTGATTCTTCTTTTTAACTGAATCAGGGAGCAGCCTTGTGGGTGGTGGTAGGATGTAATTCTATAAATAAAACTCTCCATAATGCATGCACACAGGGCAAGGGCAGATCAAGGCTCCCAGGCATCTTGCCCATTGCTTCTGGCAATGACTTTGACATTTGCTGACTTTGGAGTGCTTGATTTTGCAGCTTGATTTGTCTCTAGGCATGGTGTCTGTTCCAAGCTGTATAACTAGGAATAGCCTGCAGAACCTATGACACAAGTGAGATATGGGACAGAACAGCTTTTAAAAGTTGATTTTGACAAGGGCCATTGTAATGTTGAAAAGAAAAATATCATGCCAGAAAAAAGGTCAAGCGTTTTGGGGTTAAGAACAAATGCCTGATATGCCAGTGTATTTGTAAACTGTGTTTAATCATTGCTGTGGACAATCCATAATTTATCTGCTACTAAGGAAAAGGAACATGAAATTTTCTTCTCAGAATGAGCAATCTAGTGTGGGAGCTATTCATCAAAGTTTGAATGTCAGAAAGGTCATGGGAAGAGATTTGTAAAATTTTCATAATTCCAGAAATAACCCCTTTGGCATCCAAAAAGAAACTTGAGTATTTAGGAAAGAACCTAGTGTATCTGATAAGGGCTCTTTTTTTTCTCATACCTCTCCCACCCTGTGGAAAGGAAGGGGGAGATAATACATACATTTTGGGAGACAAACAGAATTCATGCCCTTTGCTGCTTATGTCTGTCTTGTTTTGGTTTGCTATTCTGTATGAAAACCAAGAGTATACTTTAGAGACCCTATATTAAACTTGCTGTTAATTAAGTTCTTCAGATAAAAATCTCCCAGCAGTAGATTTTTGAGTTGGGAGGATTTAAACTGGAGCTCTCATACAGGCCTCCTGCTGTAACATGCTGTGCTCTCTGTGAAGGCTCTACATAACAAAAATGTCAGAATATGCAATGTATTTATCAGCCTGTTTGTTAATATTTTTTCTATTCAAATGTTTTCTACTTCTCTTTAGTTTTGTCATGTCTCTTTCCTGTCCTTATTTTTTAACACATTCTATCTCAGAATGATTTTCCTAGTATATTTTTTTTCAAGTTCCAACTCTTAAACTTGTTAACATCTTGTGAATGCACATAGGAAAAGAAAATGTATTTCAGAGCCTTTTTTTCCCCTGGATAAGGTATGTCAAGATGCAAAATATTTGGTTGCATATTGTAAATGTCTGTGAAGTACTCTTGGAAATTCTGCTTCCAAAGAGATTAATATGAGGAATCAATATTTCCTTTTTGCTCAGTTTTTTTCTTCACTCCCCCAGGAGTTTAATAATCTCTGATCAGTATTGATGCCGGTAGTAGCAGAGAATATAGTCTTTTCAAAGCAAAAGTACCAGGAATGACTTTATTTTCTTTAAAAGCAAAGTATGTAGCTTTTAATACACAAAAAGGTCACAAAATTATTTATTAATTGTTTGGACTGGAAGAGAGCTCTAGATGTCATCTATTCGCAGCCTTGTTCCACTAGAGCAGGTTGCTCAAAGCCTCATGCAGCCTGGCCAGGAGCACTTTGGCGATGGAGCATCAACCATGGAGCAATAAGTGTGCATTGTCAGACAAAGGAACACTTGCTGCACAATTGGTAGGCTAATATAAATCTTGCAGGGAAGTATTTGATGGCAGCAGGCTATATTACCATGAATAAAAAAAAATCCTCTAAAAGAAATTTCCTCTAAAATAATCCAGGCAGAGACCAGAGGCCATTCAGGAATATCTTAGCTTCTTCCCTTACTGATTTCACTCTTTGAGTAGAACCAGCATGTAGCAAGGTTTTTGAAATGTTCTCTCTTCCTTGATCTAAGGCTATTGATACAGTTCATACAAAAATGTGAAACTTTCAGAAAAAGAGTGTGAATTTAACAGCAAGAGATTTAGTTTCAAGCATTTTGAGGACAATGATCACAATGAACAAAAATTTCATTTTTCTATAGAGATTAAAGTGTGGCTTCTGTTTGGTTTTTCAATAACACCTGATGTTGCATTAATGTTTTGAATTTTGCCTGTTTTGTCAACCATTTAATCTATCTGCATCCAGTTTCATCTTCTGTATATTATTCTGTGCCATTTTTTTCCTGTTTTTCATAATCTAGAGTGCAGCCTGGCAATTTTGTTCTTCCTGTATAGTGCTGATACTTGTAGTAAAAGATTGGCACAAATTTAGCCAAGCCTTTTCTTTAAAATCGCTTTACAGAGGAGTTGTGAATTTACAGTCATATGCTACTGCTGTATGAGTGTATATAGAGAACAGGTTTAATTGTAATGATGTTTTGAAGTGCCTTGACCCTACTGAAAGTGGCTCCAGAAAGGATGAAAACTGCTGTTCTTTGTCTGAAAGGAATTAGCAGAGCTCAAGAAGTGCTGTGTAATGGTTTTCTTGATGATTCATAGCACCTTTTTTAGCCAAGAAAAAAAAAGTTACTTCACAGCCTGGTGTCATTTTGAAAAACAGTCAAAGAAATCGAGGAGGTTTGTTCTGGAATGCATCACTCCTGTTGCAAAGTTAAAATCGGTTTAAGTGCACTAATCAGAATGTATTTTTATATATTTTGTTTTTTAAATAATTCTATTCTAAATTTAAATTTTGGCTTTTTTGAAGATGGAGTTACCTTATGATACAACATTTTCTTTTTGATGGGTTTTTTTAGGCCAAGGAATAATATGACTGTTAGGACTTGGGGAGTTGCACTGTCAGTTTTATCTCCTTTTACATGTATCAGTGCTGCTCTGCAACAGACTTGCTGGTTTTAAACCAATTGCTGAATTGGAATAGTTAGTTCTGATGAGAGGAAACAATGTCAGAAATACTTCTTGTGAGCTTGCTTTATCAGATGTTCTGGGAGAGAAGAGAATTTCCAGCTTTGCTCAGGCCATATATATTTTTTATTCCTTACAGTACCATATAAATTATGATTAATAGTACCACAGTGTGAAGATACAGCTGTAAAGCTCTCTTGTCAGAATGGACTCCCACTGATGTTCAGACTTACAGCTAGCTAATGTTATGAGTGGCAACGGTCTTTATGTTGACTTTTAATATATTATTTTTTCAGTGTATTGTTGAATTCCCCCCTTTGTAGAGGTGTGGGTCAGCTTTTTACAGTTGATTTTAAAAAAGCATGACTCTGGCACTGCTAGTGCTAAGCCTTTGCTTTGAACCTTTTTTCATTTTCCTTCCTCAGATTTCTCAAATTCCCGTGCACTAGCTAATGCCTATGTCACCTGTCTTTGTTCTTCAGAGATAAAACTTCAAATTAGATTTGTGATTGCTCCATAGCTAGATACAGTTACACTGGAAGCACTTCAAAGCTCCTTGGCACCATGAGGGTCAGAAAACACATGTATGTGTGTCTCTGTGCACTCATGTGTAAGGATGTGTGCATGTGTATCTCTACAGACTTATGTAAGATATCGGATTCTTATTTTTGTTCAGGACATGTGAAGGCAAGGAAGTCTGGCGAATTCCTAGGGGTTGTGAGATTTACATGGAGCTGTTTCAGAAGAGTTTAGAGATTGTATAAATTCTGTGACTCTGTGTGAGGGGATGGATTTTAGTGCAAAGCATCTTTAATTCCCTGTTTTGCCTAGGAAAACAGGGAATTAAAGATGTTACGAAGCTATATAGGAAGCTTCCTATTATGGTGAGCAATCAAGATGCTTTTAATTTCATATACACAATTCAGGTATCTAATCTCAGCTGGAAGTCCTGTAATCTTGGCTGTCACCTTCGGAAGCTTTAATAGAAGACTAATTTTAAGTTTCTGTAGCTAAAAAACTCTTCAAATTTCGATGATATGTAACATGATGTGTTGTGGAGTATTTGATGTATCCTGTTACTGTATCTGGTATGTGACTGCCAGCTTTTCTGATTGCCTTGGTAGCGGCATGATGTAATGTTGTGCTGAGAGTGAAATTAGTGTTACTTATAATGAACATTTTTTCTAAGCTTTTAGTAGTTGTATTTAGCAATACCATGAGTAAAAATAACATTTTGAAGTGGTTTTGAGGAAGCAAAATGAAATATTGAGGCAAAATGATGACTTAATGGCTTACTGCTTTACAATAGTGGCTGCTATTACAGCAGGATTTTTTCAAGTAGGAGTGAGACAGCAAATGTAGTACTCGAAAAAAAGACCTTAAATGCTGTTTGTGTTGGCTGTCTGCTGGGGATGAATTTCATGCTCAGCCAGAGAATATCATAAATGAGTGGCTCTAAAAACCCTTGCAAAACCTTGGCAAAGGTTGAATATGAAAATAAGTATTGAAAGAATAGCAAACTTCAGAAGTTTTGGGGAAATACAAGTGTTTGTTTCAAAGAGTGAGGCAGCAATTTCTTCACCTGAGACAACCCGATGTCAGGTTACTGTTACCAGAAGAGAGCCATGATCTTCCTAATCCCCTCCCACCGCTGTGCCTATGGCGCTTTCCTCTCCCGTGCTCCGGTCCCGATGCTCCATGGACTAGGCTGGGATGTCCTGCAGTAGCTGCTGCAGCTGGGAGGGCCCTTAGCCGAAATAAATAGGGCAGGAGACCTTTCTCCTTTTAATGGCTTTATTAAAATCAGCGCGGGGGGGGAGACCCGGCGGGTCGCGCTCCCGCTGCCGCTGCGTCCAGGAGTGGCACGGAGGAGAAGGAAGAGTGCAGCTTTGTCCGCTGGTCTGTGGGCAGAGCTGGGGCTTCCGTCCTCACGAGAGCATCAGGCGATTCCCTGTTTTTCGGTTTGACGTTCAAGGTCCTCAGTCCCGCCGACATCTTTTAGGTTAGGGTGAGGGGTAAAAAGGGTCTTAGCGGATACTGGATTCTGTTCCTCACGTCTAGACATCGCTTCGATCAGTCAATTTCGTGTTGGCTCGTTGTTTTTAGAGGTTTTTGGCTAGGTTGGTGAGGGGCTTCTTCCTTTGCAGGCCAACCCCGATGTCCCCTCCTCTTCACCGCCTGGGTGCCATCCTTCAGGAAGCAGCAGGGTGCCACTCGACAAAAGGGGGAATTCTTAACCATCAACAACAGGCAGTTAACGAAAACGACAGGTGATTACAACAGTTAGAACTGCACCCTGGCAGCAACTGGCCCAACCTATGAACTCTGCAACCTTTTAAAAAAATGGGCTACTTTTCTACTCATAACATCAGCCGTGCCCTCAGCCATGCCCTTTGCCATCCCTTCTGCTGCAGAGGAGCTGGGCCGGCTCCCAGGGAGGCTGGCACGGGGTGGGCAGCAGGACTGGGCAGAGCAGGACTAACTGACTCCTTCTGTCACACAGAGTTCTACGTTTGTCTGTAATCTCTCTGCTTTTTCGTGCTACAGGGCAGTCATTTTCTAAATACACCCTACATTAAAGTTCTAATTTTGCACATTTCAAAACCACATTGCTGGTCTATCCTACCAAAGCTGCTCTGCAAGGGATCAGATTTCCTTGATCTCTGCCTCATGGGGTTTTTTTTTAGGACTTGCAGATTTTAGACTTCACCTTTTAAACGTATCTTTTCCCACTTGCACATTACAATGACTTAAAATTCTTTTTACTGAAGTTGGACTTTTTAGCCTTCATATTTTGCATAATATCTTATCAATATGCCTATTGTAACTTATAAATACTCTGAAGGAGTTTCTTACAAACTGCACTAATCCTTTCTTGTGAAGCTTTCAGTGCAAAATGTTAACATAATTTTCTGCCTCAGCTCCTGCTTGATCTTTTTTTTAATCATGTGCCTCTCTTAATCTAAGGATTAGTATTGGTTTCCTAGAAATCAAACAATTTAGATGAGGATAATTCTTTTGGCTAGAAGTCTTTAAATGTGCAGCTTTAATATTATTATTAAAAGTTTCCTACAGACAGAATTTACTATTTTTATAAAAGTTAATCATTATTAAGAAGATTATTATTTAATATAAGTGAGCTTTTCCCAGGTTTTCAGGAGTTCATCAAGAATATATTTTTAGCTTTTAGCAAAAAAGTGTGAATTTTAATAACTGTAATCAAGCCTAAACTTTGCCTAAGTCACTTTATTTGCTATAGATCAAAGATACAGACTTTTACAGTTGTTTCCTTGGGGGTAATTTGCAGGATCCATCACTTTGTTATCTATAGATTGATTTACTATTATGTGTTCCGTGGTTTATTTTGTGTATGACTGAATTTCTATTTTTTCTTCTTAATTTATATTTTTTTCCTGAAAAACTTATATTTTTCTTTTTTTCTTTGAAAATTGGATTCAAACAGCTGTTTTCAGTGAAACTAATTCATATGTTTTCTTAAAACAAAGTTGCTTCATAGAAGCCCTTTTAATAAATTCGGGTTGTTTACTGTAGTAGTAATCTAGGATCAGTAATCTGCCTTTAAAAAGTGCACTAATTTGAGAAAAAAAATAATTGAAGCAGGCTGTCAAATAGAGGGTCAACCATTTCATGTTGACTTTTGACTTACATGTGGAAAATCTAAATTGCCAAAGCAGCTAGGGTAAAAATGTGATTGTATTGGCAAATGCAATGGACTATGTTCTCCAGAAATTCCTCTCTATTCTTTCTTTTATTTTAATGGGTTATTCTGCTTTTGTGGGCTCCTGTTATCATTTAGATGAGGTAGACATTTTTGGCCATCTGGAGTAGAATAAGGGTTTGGGTCACTGTGCAGGTGTTTTTGCAAAGGATGTGGGAACTTGAATTAGGCAATGTGTGTCTGGATAGGACAAGAAACAGGAATTTCTTTGTAAGTGTTATTAGTTCACCTCAGTTATCAGTAAATCTTGAAAGAATAATAGTGGGAGAGTAGACTTTCACTGTACTTTGTTTACTTTCTTCAGTTTGGTCTTTCAAAGTGTGTTCTGAAGCACTTTTTGTGGTCATTAAGGCAAATTCAGAGTTCTTGTCAAAACTGGTTTCAAAATGCAATTATTTGTTGCTTGCTATTCATATGGAAACAAATAACTAGTTTCTTAGACTTCTTACAAAAACTTCCTACTTCATTTTTGGTTTAATATGCTGCTTTATTCAGTTTTTTTATATCATTACCGTTATTTCTAGTTTTTCACGTTGTGTCTTCCAGGCTTCATATATTCACATGCAAATGTCTGTTATTACTCTTCTGACCTATCCTGAAAGAGTCACTGCAGTGACTACAGTTCCCATCCATATTGGTTCCTCTGCTGTCCTTGTAGCTGGAGAATTCTTTAACCCTATGCTGTGTCTGTGTCTATCCAGCTTTCACATGGGTGTGGAAACCAAAACTCCATTACTCTTTGGGACTCCAAGATCCAAACTCTGGGTACTGACTTCATGCCAAAACATGTTATAAGCTTTAAGTTAAAGCTTATCCCACAGGGAGAATCTGTATTTCCTTCCTAATGCCTTTGTTAGACATTTTTGCTTTGGTGAGTAGAATTACACATAAATTAACCTAAAGTGGATTGGGTGACTTACTTATAAAGTATAAAGCTGCTTCCACTTGCTTACAGTCCTGCCTTAAATTAAGATGATGCAACTCTGAGTGTGAATGAGACATGACTAAATTCAAAGTGCATTTGATAGTGTCTTTCCATTCTGCTTTGTTAGACCAAGTAAAAAAAAGTGCCACAAGAAGTGTTGCTGGTTGAACTAGCCTTAAGTGTCACCTTATAACACATGAAAGTCTGACTGTATTAGGATTTTTTAGAAGTGTATTTTTGTACTTTGTCAACAAGATGGCAGTTGCTGGTCATTGTCATTATGTTGACCCAATTTACTCAATATCGTGTCCTTTAACAAAACAGTAGTGGTGGTGTGCAGGTAGTTAGTACAAATACTTTCAAGAAAAAAAACCCAGTTAACTAAGGATTGCCTGTCTTTTGGATGTTTGTATTTCTTCAGGGATCTTTCTTGTCTTTTCTGAAGCTCCAGGCTGTGCAAGGACATATATTTTTGTATGGCATTCATCATTCACTGCACTGTTGGGTTTTGGTGGGTTTCTTTTTTCCCATTTCAGACTTTGCCATTGATTGCACAGTCACAGAGTGAGCTGCAGGGCAGAGAGGGAAATGTACTTTGCTGTCACTCAAAATTTGCTTTTGTTGGAAAGGAAGCAGTACTGAAAGGAACAAAAATGAAGCTATTCAGTCAGTGCTGCATTGAAAATGCCTTTCCCCCCAAAATTATTCTTTTCTCTTTTATTATAGGTTTATAGCACTGGAATATAGCTATTTCCTGCCAGTTTGAGATAATTGAAACCACCGAGTTACAACATCCTTCTGTATAAAGTCTCTCAGGTGTAGTCTCAGTAGTTGTTTTGCTGCTGAGCAGAAGGAGTTGTCCTCTGTCTGGAGTCTGCAGTGTTGGAGCACTGAAGTATTCATCAGATGCTGAGATAGTCTTATTACCTATGTAGGAATAAAAAAATTGATTGCATTTTTATTTATAAGAACTGTTTATCAGGATGCATCCCTGGGCAGCCATCTTTTAAAAGTTTAATTTCGCTGTGAACGCAAGGTGCTGCTTTATGGATGCTCCCCATGTCTCTTGGCTAATGTGCATGGTGGGTGGAAGCACAGCCAGCACTCAGGACTCTTCAATAGTGACAACAGGGATTCATCTGTGTACAGGGAATGAAGGAAAGCTGTTGGTTTTGAAGGGAAGGGGTTTTGGTGCTTCCCAGCTCAAATGGTCAGTAAGCACCACTACTGAGTCCATTTGTAGTCCTGCTCCAGTGTTAATCCTTTCCCAATTTAGAGGTGTTTGTGTCATCTTAGAGATGGCACTGAGCATTTGGCTTTTGGATTAGGCTCATGTGATTCATTCTGTTTGCTGGAGTTGATGCAATCAACTCATATAGGCATTGGGAGCAAATACAGATTTGCCCAGTTTCTTAAGCAGAGATTTATAACAGTAAATGCTGGAGAGACTGATGTGGAGATGTGCTTTTCTTGCAAGCAGAAGGTGCAAAATGCCTGATGTCTGTATTCAGGATTTATAGAAAGAATGTGAAAAATAAAGGAAGTTTGACAGTGTAGGAGGTTTTTTACCCATGGAATCATAAGATTATTTTATAATTTACTTAAGCCTAGAGATCATACAGTTATTGAAGTATTATCACTAATTATATGTTGTAGTCTGGAGAATTTATATCAACAGTAGCAATTTAACTGTTGTTCTATCCAAGAAGATTCCAGTTCTACTAAGTAAAATCATACAGCTAATATTTTTGCTTGACACAAGAGGAAGTTGCAAATTAAGCAAATCTTATATCAAGTAGCAGTAACTCTCACATAATACCAACACTTTTCTCGTGACCTAGGATTCAGAGAACTGCTATATAACAAAATCAACAACAAAAGAAAGGAGCAAAGTCAAACTTCCCTTTTTGTTATGATGGTAATGATAGAATTTGCTTTGTAAATATAGTTCATATCTCTGCAGATGACAACCTATTTTAACTTATCTAAGTGTTTTGAAGAGGCTGAGTGGAATTGGAATTCCTGTTTCAAAAAGGTTTTGTCTGTAAAATTCTATAGAGTTCAAGAGCAAAATGTTGAAAGGGCTAGGAATTTTTATGTGCTTTGGCTTATTTCTTTGATCAGTCATCTCATTTATAATGGGTTGCAAGTATTGCTTAATAGCACCTATTCATATTATCTCTGAATGTCTGTTGCTTTCCTTTAAAGTTCAAAATTCCTTTAATTACTAGATAGTACTTAATGTGCTGGAGTCAATCCTATGCTGTGCCTCAAATTAAATGGAGGTGTCTGATTTTCCCCTAAAAATATTTCAAAGCTTTTCTCTCTTGTAGCTGTGTTTACAGTTTAACTGAATATTATTTCACATCTTTGAAAGTTGGTGATCATCTCTTTATTAACAACCAACAATAAGTCCCAGACAACTCTAAACAATGAAAACCAGTGATTTTAAAAACAAACAAAAGACCATCTCACTTCCCACTCTAGCACTTACTCTCTGGAACATTGTGTCAGCACAAGGCAGGAGTGGAAATGACTAAGCTGACTGAGAGGAAGAGGAGCTTCATTTGGATTCTCAACAAAAAGTTACTCTCAGCATGTTGGTGGTGGAGGAAATTACTGTGGTCTGTATGGACTACTGTTATTCCTCACAGTAGCAAATAGATAATATCTGATTGCTTCAAGGCTCAGATCCTGAAATTCAGAAAGTGTAGGGCTTTTTTTGAATGAAATAATTTTCTTGGAACATGGTTTTTTCTCAATATCATTCACTCCACAGAAAAAAGGAGAATTCACATATCTCTAGAAACTTTTTACCCACCAGAACTTTGAAGTAATTTCCTTAGAGTTATTGTCTAAAATATTGACAAAGATGTGCTGCCCATACTTGGAAAGAAACTTCCTAATATGTCTGTCAGCATCAGGTTCCTATTAAATAGATTTGAAAACCAGTAAAGTTTTTGTTTGAAGCTGAATTGGATAATTTTATAAAACAAGATTAAAACATATAAAGGACAAACACCTTGTCTCTTTAGGAGAAGCTGGAACACTTTTGGATTGATGAATTTTCTTAATTTTTTGTAACCATAGTATTTTTTAATGAGACAACTGATAATCAGCTTAGTAACATATGGAGTTTCTATTTTAAGTCCTCCTCCTTTTTCTTCCCCTGTTGTATTGTGTAAGCCAAGCAGTGTTTCCTGTTAGTAATTATTTGTATTTCAGTATTACCTAGAGATTCCAGCTGATTTGCTTGCTGCTTAGGCAATGTTTTTGTACAGTAGTCTCCAAGACCATCATCAGGGGTCACTGGCAGCAAAAAAATCCCCCAATAAAAATAAATAACATGGGGAATTTTTATAGTCATACAGGATTTGGCACATAATTTTGTCTTGAATGTGTCCTGGGTAGGTGTATGCTCCAAAAAAGGAGAGAGATCAGAGTGTGGTGAATTGCCTTTGCACAAGGTCACGCAACAGAATGCTGGCTGATCCAGGAAGCCAGCTTAACTGATTCCTGGTCTCCTGCCCCATCCACTGAACTGTTTCTGACCTCTATTGTAATGGGCCTCTCTTAGGTTGATCTGTCTCCTTTTTGAAAGAAAATAAAATATTATTTCATCAACCAAAAATGAAGTCCAATGCATACATTCAGTGTCCTTCAAAAGAAACAAAAGAAACAAAGATGGATTTTTCATTTAGCAGCAGTTGGAGGATACAGTATTGTTTGTGCAATACTCATTAGGTCTCCAGAGATTGTTTCCTAAGGATAGGAAGGCTGAGGAAGTGAAGGCATTGGCATGATGTTGAAGCAGCTGCAGAGGGTTGGCTAAGCTACAAGCATCTGACTGCAGAGTAGTTAAAAAACTAAGGAATGCTTTTTGTTGTTTTGAAATGCTTATATAGTTTTAGCTAATTTTAGTATGAATATTATAACATCATATACAAAATAGAGATGACTGCACTGTAGGGTTATAATGTAGCATATTAACAACTGGGAGGTTTACACCATATATTTCAAAAATATTTTCAGTACTTATTTTGTAATCCAGACACTTCCCTGTACCAGTTTGACTCTAATAGACTGCTTCTGGCCAGAAATGCTACCAGGGCCTTTGTTTGCCTGTTGCTTACTTTTGCCAGTTACCTTGGAATAGAAATTTAATATTAATTTAGTTCTTCAGTACCATATGAGAAATACCTTGAGAGGTTTTTGTCAAGGGCTGCGTGCCTGCAGATTTTCTAATTATTTTTGTCAGTTGTTTGAATGTTTCTATGAGCAAGAGAGAAGGGGTCAATAAAGTACAAATGAATAAAACTCTCTCAAAGACTGGATTCATATTGGTACTAGGTTCTGTTGCAATCAGTGTTAATCATGTTCCTAAATGCTGTCCTTTTCCTGGAACCTTACCCTAGGGTACGACAGACTTTCAGAACAAGTGTTACTTTTTTTTAGGTTACAGAACAAAATACAGCTGAAGATGTTATGAATAATTATCACTGCTGTTGAGAAGCAGCAGAATGTGTTCATGTTCAAAGAGGGAGATTTGTGCTGTCCTGAGGATGCTCACAGTGAGATGATCATACCCTTTGCGTAGTACATGAGCCTGAAACACAAGCCTGGCACTGGTTCTGGGTTGGCAGATGTGGACTGTTACATTTTAATGGCTCTTTACCATTCTGACAGACTGAAAAATTGCAGAGAGCTCTTGGTATTTCTCAGTGTTGGTGAGGATTCAGACACCAGTAATAGGGCTCATATGAATTTATGGCTATGAATTTTAATTCAAGTGTAGTTGCATTAAAAATCTTTTGGGAGAATGAATACAGCTGTACTGGCGACTTGGTATTTGCCATGCTGCTTGCTCTTTTAAGGTTTGTAGCTTTTCTGAATAGGATAATTGCACTTATAGCTCTTGCATGTTTGCTTCTATTTCCGTCCAGCCCTAGTATTTTCTGCATGTTTTAAGCAAGGTTGTTAGTATGTATTTGGGACATTGAGGTTATTAATGCTGTATTGCAGTTTAGGACAAAAATGTAATGTTTAGCATTTTAATTAACATAAATTTGAAATGAAGTTTCTCTCTGGATTAGAGTGTGGTTTAGGATAACGTCTTGTTTTTATAAGATGTGTAGTCTTCGGTCCTTTTTTCATCCATTCAGCACAATCTTGTTAGAATTTTCTGTATCCTTGTAAGCTTTGACTTCATGGACAGAATAAAAATGTATCTGACAAACTGTCAAATATGAGAAAAGAATGGAAGTGGTCTAGGAAAAAGAGGTTTTGTATACCTGTGAAGAAACATGAGCTTGTGCTCCTGGTCTGTCCTTTATTTGTAAATAGAAATTGCTTACTCTGCTGCAGTGTTGGATGTACACTTTGCTCTGTCATTTATTCACTGTGAGCTTTAGTGTAATTTTTAGAACTAGGAATAAGATGCTCCAAGGTTGCTTCTTTCTGAACACTTGCAGACAGAAAATGCTATAAATTCTGATTATGTTGCACCTTTTCATAGAAAAACTATTCAGAAATTGGCCACAAACCTGAAAACTCCTGAACTTTGTTGTCATGTAAGGGAGACAGAAAGGAAGGAGGAGCAACACATTGGGCGTTTATCCTTTCATTTAGTGTAGCTATTTGAAGTGACATAAGCAGCATGCTTCTTAGTTCCATGTAGCTCATGTTTTTGGCTGTAGTATGTTCTGCCAACCTGAAAAAGGCAAGCTTTGCCATGGAGAAGAGATGTAATCAGAAGACAGGTTAGAAGAAGCTGTAGAAGGTTACCAAACTTTGGATATTCCTCCTATTATGGTCTGTTTGTGTTGCTGTGTATGAAGGCACTGATTAACCCAGGGTAGCAGCTTCTCTTTAAAATCAGTTGCAAATATCCTCAGATAAACTGGGACCATGGTGGGGTGTTATAAAATCTGCAGCTCCTGGTGCTGTGGCATGAAGAATGTGTGCATTCACATTTGGCAAAAGGGCCTGGGCAGCTTCTCAGGCCGGAGAGAGTCTGAGGGAGTGGCCAAAGCATCAAAGCTTGTTAAGGACAGAAAACACCAGGGCAAAAGGTGGAGCTCATGATATCAATGCTTGAAGGACTCAGTGAAATACGTTGCACATTGCTGATGTACATTTAGAGGTGGTGCACTACAGTGGTGTAGGCTGTAATGTGATGTCATTTTATACAGCCAATTGCAGTCTTTGTTTTATTTTAGCTTCTGTGCAATAGTTTTAGGTATTCAAAAGATTTCCATTTCTATTTAGCTTCATGCCCCGCTGGTTTCCTGTCTATGTAAAAGTGCCAAAGTGAAGAGCAAGAGTTGGTGTGCTATTTGCATGGTTGAGAGTGACTGTGGGAACAGTTTTTATGTCAGCATCTGAAACTGAAAGGTGGACAGCAGAACATGTTTGACAGTGGAAAGATGGAGAATAAATCTTATGTTGCAATTCCAGAGAGTGTATTCTGGGAACAATGAAGTAACTGAGCTTTTTTCTGATTTTCATGGCTGGTTTGCCTTAGGGGGAGAGTTCACATCATTCCACTTGCAAACTGTCTGCTGATGTCTGTATAAGTAGTGGCAAAAAAATATTCTTCAGTGGGGATCGTGTCATATACAGGTGCTAGCAAGTTGCGTAAATGACATGTTAGAAGAAGAAAAGAATTTGAAATTTATAGTCACAGTGGATGTAACAAAGACCTTTCCTTTGCGTCACCTTCTTGTGACAATATTTAGGAGTTTTGGCAGTCTGACAAAAATAGACAGTTGTTAAACTGAAGAAATAAATTACACTTTCAAAGAAGGATAGCAGTAACACCCTGTGTTTGTTAATCTCCCCTGCCTGAAATCCTATTTTGCTTCACATTAAAATTAGGGGTTGTGGTAATTACCAGACAAAATTGCATATTAGTTGGGAAAAGGCTTGAAAATCTCAATGAAACAGTAGTAAAGGAAATTTTCATATGACAAAAAATTAAAACTGAGTGGGAATTTTGAATAAAATATTTTTAAAACTGTAAAAACTGGGCATTTATTCATTCATTTTACATGCAGATCTGGTTTATGCATTAGCAGTCAAAATATTTGGTTACTGTAGCTCATGTAACTGTAAAGTAACTGTAGTTCTTAAGTGACATTTGTGTGAAGAGCATAATTATTTTAAATGTGGAAATTTTTTTTGTTGTTGCACTTGCTACAGAATCGTCTGTGATACCCTGAACTTGAAACCTTTCACAGGGATAATTTTCATCCTTAGTTTTTAATTTTTAAAGCAACATTTCTGTGATAACTTCATTGTACTTTTCTGTGATCTGTATTTTTGATGTCACTGACTTAAGAGAAAATATGCTGGAATATGTTTTTTCTTATTTAAATGGGTGATTTAAGCACCTTTATTTAATACAGAATTATTAATTATTAATCACCTAATTTGATACAGCATTGATGAATGGTAAAAATAACTTTTGGTGAATTATAGATGTGTTCAGGAAGAGAATATGAAATTAATAATTTCAGTCAATGGCCTTTCCCAAGAGGAAAGTGCCCCTCGGTGATGTGTTTGTGGAAGTACAGAGAGAAGTATAATATGATAAAGCCACTGATTTTCAATTTGAACATGCTTATCTAGGTTTGAGAATTATTTAACATAGAAGTCTAGAAAGAGCATTTAAATGTCTTCCAAAAAAAGGAAATACTCAGATGAAGGTGTTGCATTACTCAAACACTGCAGTCTTCTCTCCACACATCCCTGAAGGTAATTAAATGCTATGACATTGCTAAACTCTGGTGATTCAGAAGCAATCTTTCATTGTAGTCTATTTCTTAAACTTTCCATGCCTGGTCTTCTGTGACTTGCTCTCAAATCTCGGTTCTAAGGCAAAACAGTAAAAGGCTATTCCTAGTTCTTTCAATTATATTGCTAATCCAAATATTTGTAGTGGTGATGCTCTCTGTGTAGATGAAGCACTGTGTGCTTTATTTTTTCTATGAAGTAAATGATTTGCCTCAAGCTGGTTTTTGCAAGTTGATATATTTAAACTGACCCATTTTTAGATATGGTGATCTGGCACTGCTTTGGAATCATGAGTGCAAATTAGTTGTTGGGGTTTTTTTTTTAGTCTGAAGTAGCCTGCAGTATGCCAGTCTGCCTCTCCAATGAGTGCTCAGTGTGGGACAAGAGATTCTCATGAGACTGTGAGGAGGCAGCAGGAGAAAGCAAGGGATGCCATTTCAGGTAAAACTCCTCCGGCACTTGTGGAAACCTGTGGCAGTGAAGTTACTGCAAACAAGCCTCTTGAGTCTTTTTATGATCAAGTTGCTGCATTGCTCAGCTCTGCTTCTTTTGGGGAGGAGGAGGTTAAGCTCTCTTGGTTTTATCCT
Organism: Geospiza fortis; assembly: GCF_000277835.1. Classification (NCBI taxonomy): domain Eukaryota; kingdom Metazoa; phylum Chordata; class Aves; order Passeriformes; family Thraupidae; genus Geospiza; species Geospiza fortis. The sequence continues at coordinate 6,556,066 of NW_005054316.1, read as the reverse complement.
CCTCCTTGCTTTATGTTCCCAGTTGCTCTATTTATAACAATGTGATATATACTTTTGATTTGTAGGGTGGGTAGCATTATCAGTTCTCCATTTTTATAAGTAAAGGATCCCTAGGAAGTGCTGTGTCTGCTTTTCAATGAATATTCAAAGGCTTTTATTATAGTGGCTTTCACTGAGAAGTTAAGGTGTAAATGTTTTTCCTGTATTTTAGATGAAAGTTCATTTGTGTGTTCCATACAAAAGACTTGTGATACAGAGAACTGCAGAGGAAAGAAGAGCAAAAAAAAATCCAGGATAAATGAGCAGCTGGGTGGTGTTTAGATGTCTGCCAGGTTAAATCATGGCAATGAGACACTGGGTCCACTATCCCTAAGATTATGATTATGGATGACATTTCCACAAAGCAGCTGAATGGATCTAGAAATCGCAGTTGAACTTCATCCTACCTTCTGTGTGTTCCTACCTGCTCTCTGGCACTCATTAATTGCACAGTGAATTAAATTGTTTAGGAAATTGATCAAACAGAAGAGGAATGTTTTTGGGAGCTCTTGAGTTTGGTGGTCTTGGTTCTTTTCAGAAAAGGGAACAGATAAAAACAATTCTTCTGTTTTAGCTCAGCATTAGCCAGCTCATTTGTGCTATACAGGGTAAGTGACAGTGGAACGTAGCCAGAGGCGGGGATTGCATTGGCAGGCCTTTGCCCTTTAGCAAGAGCTAGGCTTTACATCTAGCCTTTAGACCTTATAGATTGGGGAGGGTGAAAACAAGCTATGGCACATTGAAAGCTCAGAGTCCAATAGCTGGGAGCAGCTGATTTGTGTGTGCTTCAGTTTCCAGAGGATGCTGTGAAAAATCATCTCGAAGCTCACACTCCTTTAGGGACTTAGTTGTGGCGTAAGGCATTTCCGCTTGTTTTGTCCCAGTTTTCATTCCAGTTCATTAGTACTTGGGATTAACCTGATGGTTTAGTTATAAAATCACATAACAGGAAATAATAAGAAGTAGTAAGGAAGCAATATGAAGCACAACAGGAAAGAAAGTGTTCTATATGGGCTGTTTAAAAGAAATTACAAGTTTATGTATTTAGTGGAATTCGTTGATTGGTGGTCTTACCCTCTGAAAACCAAACCTGGCACTGTATGCAAAATTGGAAAATTTAAGTGCAAATATATTTTTAGTTTTTCAAGTAATTAGTCAGGGAACAGAAGTAGCAATAAAGCAAGACTTCAATTTGCTGCATGTCTGGAAGCTATGCCTTTTCTAAGTTTGTGTTTTGAGGATATGTTGTACTTGCATTGACTTTTCATAAGTGAGGCATTCAATGTATCTACCAGTTTGGTAGATATTCCCCATTTTCTTACTACCTTGCTTGGGAATTTCTGGCCAACAGGTGATGGAATGCTAGTTTTTAAAATAGTGTTTTGTAAAACAAAGATGTTCCTTATCTCTAGAACAAAGTAAAATATAATTGCCCTTGTAGGAGCTTCAGTAATCACATCTGTTTTGCAGACAGGTTCATTTTGCATTATGCATTTTATTTATTCCAGCTTTGAAGTTTGACAGTGGATCGTTAGAGTTAATTCACATAGCAGTAAAAATTGGGAGGTCCTGCAAGGCTGTTACTTTGATTGTTGCATATCTGCTGCATTAAACCCTTGAGATCTTTACTTGTAGGAGAGAGTTTGTGGTTATCTTCTACAATGTCTTAATCAACAGTGCTTGCTTTGCTTCATCTGAACTCCTACATCCAAATTCAACCAGTGTAAGTCTTATTTCAATCGTAAGGCATTACAATTTAATGGAGTCAGTGCTGTAAGGAGTTCCATTAAATGCTTGCAGGTTTGAGCCAGAGGAGAGAAGTCTCTGAAGTCTCTCATTCTTAGTAATTGCTCATGGGTTTGAACATCTTTAAAGACCAAACTGCATCCAGTTTTTGCATGAAACTTTGAAGACCAGTTGTTGAGCTTTTGCTGTTCAGGGTAATGTTAAGCTAATTTTATTTTGTAATAGGTTGGAGAGAACCTATAAAGCACTTACCTTGTTAGGTTTAAGGATCATGCTGGTTCAGTAATCTGTGGGATTTCATCATATTAATCCTCTTTGTTTTAGGTAATTGTTTCTGTGTGCTGGTAGAGGCTAGAATACTTAGTTATACATTAGAATCACTACTAGTTTATATGTGTTTCCACTTAAAAATTATTTTCAAATTAGAATTAATTTTAAATGGAGTTAGCCCCAAGAAATATAGCAAGTAATGAAAAAATAAGATGCATCTAATACTGTAAAATAGAGAATAAACTAACAATGGCTCTCATCTGAATCCATTCAATAAATATGCCTTTCTGATTAAGACATAATATCTGAGATTATTAAGATGATGAGAAGATAGTATTCTGGTTATTGCTTCTGTTCCTGTTGTCATTCTGCCTTTTGTTTGGCAACTATTCTGTTTTCCATAGTCTTTACATGCTTGCAACATTCCAGATTTCCTGAGTTTAAAATGAAGCAAATTGTCAGAAGAGTGATTTTTGTCTTGTATTTTATCAAGTAAGTTTTTGTAACTGCTTTACCATTGTAAAATGAGGGAATGTATGATTTAGAAAGAATGCTCAAAACAAATAATAATGAAATAAATTAATTTTTTAAAAGTAAATTTCAAATCCTATTGAAATTAGTCTGTGTGTTCCTTAATATCCCTTAAAATAATTCAATAGGGATTTTAAAAGCTGTACAAAAGAATGAAACAGATGTAGGAAAATAATGCAAAACTTCCTTAGCTAATCTTGTTAGAAATTTACATTACTTGGACTAATCTATACTCAAATTATACCACATTTTTTGTGTGCCAGAACATGCTTCTGTAAAAAACAAGTTAAAAGAAGGAGACCTCTAAACCCCACAACACTGAAAGTATTTCACTCTGATCATTCTCTTTGTCCTGTTTATCTTTATAAATTCTTTATCAGGCAGCAGCTTCCAAGGTTTTTGCTGTGCCCTCACATTTTGCCCATCTTTACGTCTTCCTCTGCTCATGTTGCTCTTCGTGCATGTCCTTGGCTGCACTGGCAACTTATCATTAGAAAAATAAGTTATAAGCTATTTTTGTTCTTCTAGCCCAGAGTCTTGCTTTGCCTTTAATCTGTCTATATATGGGTATTCTGTTGCCATCTCTAAATTGGAAGAGGTCAAAGTTAGAACATGGTTTCACAGGAAGCTGTGGTCTGAATGAAAACCTTACTGACAGCTGCTGAAACTGAGGTCTCCTCCCTCCCACTGTCCAAATTTCCCTCTCCCTGTAATTTTGTGTGTGCTTCTTTTTCCCTTGCTTTGTGCTAATATCCTTTTCAAGTGCACACTTGGTTTATTAGAGAGACAGAAAGAGAAGTCAACAAAATGGTGTCATTTTCACACATTTTAGTAAACTAACTTTGCTCACAAAAGAGCCTGATGAAGATTTGTGTTGGCATAAGGGCAGAATTTTGGGAGAGTGGCTTGGAGCAATGATACAGTGGAGTTGAAAGGAAGGGTAAGCTGAGAAGAGCCATAAAGGAGAGTGGAAGGAGAAACAACAACCCCCTTGGGCTAGTTTAAAGAAAGCAGCCCAGTCTCATTCAGATGTTAACTTGTAACATGTGGAGCTGAAGCCAGGGTGCCCAGTGCCAGCCTTCTCTCTTCTGTTGGGCATCACCTGCATGCCAGTAGTCACTGGTACATTAAACAGGCAGTACGTGCAGAAACAGAAACAAAGTTGATGATGTAGGAAAGGGAACAATAATTTTCTTTCTTTGTTACGTCTCTCAACTATATTTATATTTTTCCTAGAGTACATATATTTTATATCTGCTACAAAGAGTTTTATATTGATGAACAGCTTGACATAGCGTATCCTCTTAGCAGTCTTGCAAGCCAAGCTTGTAGGGCTTTTTTTTTTAATTAGTGTAATTAAGTGTGATAGCTATTTCATCTTTGCATTAAATTTGTACTTTTATTGTTTTCCGCATGCCAGCTGAGCAAATATTAATTTAAATCTTCAGTGTATAAAACCCTGGTTTGTTGGGTTTTTTTAAATACAGGCTCAACCCCTCTCCAGATACCTGTAGTGGATAGATTTGTCATTTACTGAGTGTCCCCATCAGTGAATTACTGTCAGTAAACCTTTCAGGAAAGTCACTATCTTTCCAGGAAAGGCCTTCAGGAGATTTCTTTTCTTTCCTCCCCTTTTCTAATGACAATGCTTCAAAGTTGTAGGACTCTGACTGTGCTCCTCAGCACAGTTTCTAGAAGTACTTTTCTGCTGATCTCAGTAGCCACAGGGAGTATGGTTACACAGTTACAAGGGCTGCTGGGTGATAAGAGTTGCTTTTGTACTTCCCCTGCATCCTTTGTTCACGGGGGTGATGCTTGATAATTATCTCTTCTGTGTCAGGGTGTTTTTATTTTTATCGAGCTGTGACAGACTAGTCTTCCACCAGATTTTATTTCCCTCCTACACTCATGCAGGCTTTCACATGATGTTTCAAAAAAGCAGCTGAGAAGCCAAGTAAAAAGCAGGGCTAAAAGTATCAAAGTTCTCAATTAATTCAAAACTTCAAGTTATGTTACAGTTTGCTGTATGCGGATCCAAACATCCTTGTCTGAAAAAGCTATTTTCACAGTAACAGTTTCTAATGGGGCCTGTGGTCCAGTAATACTTTCTAAATTTCTAATAATTTTCTAAAAAGGTGTTTTCTGGGATAGACCTAGTCAGTACTTGCTATGCTTACAGATGCTGATTAAAACCAACTGTTTTACCCTGTCTAAGATGTAAACTGAGGATGTCAGTTCACATCTAGTCGTCACCAAGTGCCACTTGGGGAAGGTTTGTCACTGCTTACTCTGCAGTAGGACAGACATCTGTCCTGGAGCTCTCTGCTATTCATCAGTGTTACTGGCAGTGGGCAGGTCTCTGCACAGGGATTCCCTCTGCAGGGAAAATTCTGAAATTTGCTGTCAGGAAATACCCACTAGTGTTTGCTTTAAAAAAATCACTGAAAATACCCTCCAAAAAAAATAGTTCTTGTAATATCTGAGGAAAGCTGCTGCCTGAGGGGATACATCCTCAATTAAATTAATTAAGGAATCTGAGCAAACATGAGGGGTAATCTTTTTCTGTGTTCAGTATTTAACAATTCTAAAAGTAGTAACACTAGAAGTGTTTAAAATAATATTGACTTAATGTTGCAGTACAAATACATTTGTTATATAAGCATGCAAATATAAAATATTTAAATATGTAAGTGTATTTCTACATATTTTTTCACAGTTTTGAGCTAAGATCCATGTTTTTAATTTGAAGGCATATTTCATAAGTTTTTTAATAACTCAGGAGAAGTAAGATTTTTTCCCCTTTTTTTAAACAAATGTGAAGAAAAAAGGTCTAATGGTATCTGCTGGTTTTTGTTTGGTTTGGTTTTTTTAGTTTTGTCTCACAAGTATTTAAAAAATTAATTGGATGTTTTTAAAGGAGAGATGTCATTGAGCTCTCTGTGAGCTCATGTAATATTATATGGTCTGTGCATAAATCAGACTGTATTAAATGGTCCTGCCCAGACTTACTGTCTGAATCTCTGTAAGGAGCTGCTGTAAGAAACTGGTTTCTCAGCTTGAAATAATTTTTTAATTGGTGGAATATGACTTGGTTCTTATTCCCAAAGATGCCATCTTCAGTCTTTTCTGCATAATTGCTGAAATAATTTCAAGTCAAAGGTGGTAAAATGTATGTTGTTAAACCTTGAAAGCAACTTTAGGCAAAGCAGATTACTTCACACTTGCTTGTTGTGAAGATTGTACAGGGCTTTGAGAGTGGGGATTTTTTCACTGCAAGTGGACTTGGTTCAGCAAGGCAGAGACAGGTTTTTCCATGCTTTTTTTTTCTATACTGAAAACGTTGCTTTTCAGCAATCTTGGGCTTTATTAGTATTTCAGCGCATCAATTTTTTCTTTCTACCAATTTCATTTGAAATTACTGTTAAAAGGAAACGTGTTAGAGTCATGATGGCCCTTTAGTTTCCATCCTGTGAGCATAAGAATTTGTGTATGTGATGCCATTGCTGGTTTTGTGTTGGCAAGGGTCGAAATAGTACTGTGCCTACTGTGCTACCCTGAGATTATCTCATGTTACCTTTCACACACATACAGCTCTTGTTTGGTCAACAGACTTCAGCACAGTTGCAATTTCTTGAGTACATGTAATGAATAATGCAATAGAAGAGTGAGAGAACTGTGCTATATTTAGTGTTCATTAATGTACACGTTCCCTCTAATCCTTTCAGAAATATGTTCTTGCAGCCTATCTGTACTCTTCTCTGAGCACATTACAGTGGTTTTGATTTTAGTAGTCCTTTGTGGCACGATATAAATTGAGCAGTAGGACATTCATGCAGTGTGAAAGCTTCTCTTTGGCTGTTCGTTCTGACTGGCTTCTCCTGACATGAGGAGCAAGGCTTATAGCTACCAAGGCTTACATCTTGCTGCTGCTTCCTTTAGCTAGCACTGGTTTCGTAAATCTGGGCCTTTGAAGATTTTCCTAAAAGCATACATTTGAAGGATGTTTCCTAGAATTTCAGTGGTCTATTTGTTATGTGAAACCCCGGTATCTCTTGGGCCTCATCTTTTTTTAATACCCAGATATCTTTTTAATCTTTTGTAACTTGTTGCACCTCTAGTGTTGCATTAATGTAGGGAGAGATGATTTCCATTTCTGGTGTACACTATGTAATGCATATGGACTCACTGCATCCATGAAACCCTCTAGGTCTGGTGAAGCAGCCAAGTATTTTTAATAGGGTTATGCAGGGAGATAAATGCTTTGTACATGGCAGCTGGTATGAAAAGTGTTTCCATTCTCTCCCCATCCTGTTGCAGAAGTGATGGACAGTGGAGCTGACATTGTCATCACTTGCTTAGGGTTAACATTCCACTGAGGTTAACTGACTTGCAGTGCAAAAGCTTGCCCACCTGAATCATCATTTAGGGCAGTCAGCAGAAATAGGGAAGATAATGTTAATTAAGCTTGATGAAGAAACTTTAGATGAAGCCCTAAGGCCTAGAACTTGTTGATTTTTGATTTCTGTTTTTAGGCTCATTTTATGACTTCTTATGCAGACATCAGAAGCACATGAAACCATCTTGGTATTCTACACATACCTACTTAATATAAGAGCTATGAAGAGAGTCTTCAGCCTGTGTGTTTTCTAAGATGGTGTTGCAGTGCTTCTTTAATATCCAAGTGTTCATATCCCTTCTTTTTGCAGAGCTGTAAAGAGATGCTTATATTTGTGTATTGGTTGGATTCCAGTCTTTCTGTCCGTTTTGATTTAATCATATGTGAAGCACAGAGGAAAATTTGCTTAAACTGTAATCCAGTCTTAACCCCTGCATGTATATTGTAAATCTGGTAAACATAGAGCCATTTTTGCCTTGGTCATGGGCTGTTGATGTTGCCATAGACATGCCCCTGGATTGTTTGCTTCCAGGTGTGTTGAACAGTCATTTGCATTCTTCTTACTTTGTAAATGAGTAAACAAATTTACTAAGTTACAAGAAATGGGTTAAGAAGGAAAATCAATAGAGATGTTAAAATATTTATATACACTAAGACTGTTAAAGGAATGCATTGCATGTTCTTGAGCACCATCTTTCTGGTGGATGATAAATCCATTTTATAGACTTATTTATGTATTTCAGTGTGGCTTATTTTTTCATGTTATGGGCTTCTTCAGGTTATTTCCCCTTTCCTCTCTCTGCCCAATTTACTTTTATGTAATTGGGCAGCAGGTGAAGAAATATATAAGCTTATTATGCTGTGATAAAAATATTTTATCTTATGTAAATGAGTACTGCATATAGTGAGGTCATTATTATGCTACTTGTGGCTTTATTATATTGAACATGCTATGAAAATTTGCAGAACACATAAATAGAAATTTCAGCTTCAATAAACATTCCAAGGCAAGTAATGCATCAAGAGAAGAAGGTGAATTCTTCATATGCATTTGTAGAGGTAAAGAGTTTTTGAGAGCAAGTTGTATTATGTGTTGCTGACTGTTGGCTCTTTTTCTTTTTCCAGTTGCCCGTATTTGTCAGAGAAGATTACCCCTGCTATACCTGCAATTGGTGGGATCCTTTTCTTTTTCGTGATGGGGACCCTGCTGCGCACTAGTTTCAGTGACCCTGGTGTCCTCCCCCGCGCAACACCAGATGAGGCAGCAGATCTAGAGAGACAAATAGGTAACACTGAAGGTCTGTTGTCTCTTCCTTTCCTCCCGAGGGTGCATGTGCTGTGGGAAGGCAGTGTGCTGCTCTGCTCCTGGCAGGAGTTACTCCTACCTCGCCACAGTGATTGCTCTGCAGCTGTAATGTCTGCTGACGTTGCAGTGATTCCTGTGGAAAGATGATTGATCAGTTCTTCACCAAGAAAGTAAACAAAACCCTGGCCTTTTACAGTGATAGTTATTACTGTAAATATTTCTCAGCAAGTGTGGTAGAAATCTCTCTGTGGTACATAAGAATTTTTTTAAGTGTTTTTGACAAGAAAGCTGATATTGCAGAAGATCGACAATTGTGCATTTTTAAAACAGTGTATTCTCAGAATTTAACTGTTAACTGAATTTAATTGTTATTTATACTGCAAAAGAGTCAGAAAAGTCTCTGTGTTAAGATATGGTAAAAATGTCACCTTTTTTTGAGTAAAGCCAGCATAATTAAATTAGAGAGCTAGATTTTAACCATTCTCGCTTAGCAAGAGCATTGTTAACTAAATTCTGTAAGTGGTACTTCTACAGGTACAAATATGCTCAAAAGCTAAAATTTGCCACCTGGATAAGAGAACACAGGATGAGTTTGCAGAGCTGCTTCATAAATAGTGGGTTTGTGAGCTTAGTAAGCTACTTAACCTTACTAAATGCTATTATATCTGCTTTGATATGATAATCAGTGGAAGTTCCATTTTTTTGAAGCAGTTTCAGAGAAATGCTCACTTACGTAATTGAAAAGGCAGGTAACAGGTCTGTGCAAGCACAAGAGAAATATTTGCAGCATCCTTGATGTTTAATACCATAGTGCAGTCCTAGGCTTATTACGATAGAAGTATTAAAACGTTTGCTATTTATCTGAATATGGAAAAGTATAATGAAGCATTCATTTAGCACCTTTTTGTAACCAGTGTTATGGTTTACTTTTACTGATCTCCTTCAAGAAGTTCTTTGCTTAGAATAAGTGCACCTTTAGTGCAAAACACAGGTGCAGATTCCTGTTCAAGGAATTGCTTATTTGCCCTGTGTTCATAGAAACATTGATCTATGTCAGGAAATAAATTATTTCAAATAAGCAACTCACAACAATAATTTTATGTTGTCATCTGTCAGAGTTTTGGCGAAATACAAAACTAAAAATACAAATTGAATATACTAGAGGGGACGGTCAAAATGTTCCTGTGTGCAGCAATTTCAGAACTTGTGTTTACAAATTATAATTCTTTTTATATGCTATTGCATACTTGTTCACAGGTTGAGGCTGCTGAGCTGATCAAAGCCATGGTCTTTTCTTCAGCAGTAGGAAAGGCAGTACTCTTCCAAGGAGGGCCAGTGGAATATTGAAGCGAGGAATTGCAGTAGCAGCAAATGTGGAGTCCCCAAGCATGAGGGCTTATGGCAAGTGTAATAGAGGAACAAGCTAGGTAGCTATAGGAAATCATTCTGCCCTAAAATTGTGATTCTGGATTCAACAATGGAAGTGGAAAGAAACATTTTTGTACTGTTACAGTATGGGTTTTTTATGTGCCCATATCCTAGTGGAGTGGTATCTGTGCAGCAGGAAAAGCTGAATGGCTCCTGCAGTTGAAAAGAAGACTGGATTCTCTAAAACTGTCATGCAGGCTGGATTGCCTTGTAACTTGCTGTACCTTTCAACTTGAAGTGCCTTCTAAAGATAGGGTGCAAGGTTAACAGTAATTTATTTTAGACAAGGAGGTTCTTCAGATAAGTCACCTAAAATTAACACCTTTACCAAATAGTTTCTTTGCTAAAATGTGTTAATGTAACCTGTCCTATCTGTAGCTTTTACTTTATTGAAATCGTTCTTAGATATTTGAGTCTTAACCTGCCCTACTGGTCTCTCTGGGAAGCAGCCTACCAGAAATTATTACAGATGCACTGAGAAACAGTTGTGTCCCAAGACATGGAACTGTGATTTAAGAATGCTATTTTGAAGTTCTCTTGAAATGTATAAAATTTTTTACTTTAGAAAGCATAGAATAGGATGAGCTGATTAGGAAGAATGGTTCTCAATATAAGACCTTTTAAAGAAGCTGACAGTACTTTGTCCTTCCAGGTGACTTTCTGGGAATAGCATGGTCGTATTACAAAAAATGTTTCTACCTAGGCTATCAGCCTTCTTCAGGTGAAGAATGGGGGACTAACAGAGCTGTGATGCTGCTATTTCCACCCCCTGTGTGCTGGAATGGAAAGCAGTTATTTCTTGAGGATTTGCTGTGTTCATAGATAAACAAAAAGTAAAACGTATGGGAAAAAAATTGTCCAAAAAACAAAAGAAACTTCTGTTATTCAAAAATACTATATTTAATGCATAGCATCAAGCTATCCTCATACAGAGGAGGGTTGGGAAGTGTAGTAAGAGGCCATTTTGACTGTATTTGATTGTAGTCAAAAAGATACTAGTGCCAGCAGTGGAGATAGTTCCTAAAGGTCAGTATAAAAGGATGGCACAAGCATATTGGGAAAGGCAAAGGAAAATAAAGTCAGTTACAATCAGCAAGGAGCACTAGAGGACAACAGGACAGATTCTGTTAGAGGTGAGAGGAAGAAAGAAAAGCTGAAGGCATGCTGTGTAATTGGGAAATGAGAAATAGCAGAGGACAATCTGTAGGATTCAACACTGCTTTGATCTCAGAAGATAACTTGTATGCTTCTTGATAGCTGATAGAAAGAGAAGAAAGAAAGTAGTAGTAGTTTCAAAGTCTGCTAATCCACTACCCTGTGTCTTTATTGGTTTATCTAGTGTTCTGCTTTAATAGAAATCTGTCTATTCTATCACTAGAAACTGTTCTCTGTCTGGAAAGACATGGTGCATGATCAAATTATAAGAATTGTGACTGTCAAAGGGTTGGGGCTTGTGGCTATTTAAGTCTCAAAATAGCAACAAAGAATTTCAAGAGAAAATTGAGTGTAACCGATCTGATATCCTTCACTGAAAGAGTAACTGTCTTGGGGGGAAAGCAGAAGATCTGCTTAATTTTTCGCTCTAATTAGGTTCTTGATGATGTCTTGCATAGGATTCTTTCTATATAAGTTTAGGAAATAAGTTCTAGATGTAATTGCCACAAAGTCAGTAAGTACCTTTTCAAAAAGACACTCTAGCAGCAAATGCTAAGTGCTCAAATAGGGCCTTTCAGAGACTGATTGTGGGCTCATGAGGAATATGCTTAACTCTAAAGTTGGAGAAATTTGCAATCACTGGGTTTGATTTTTTTAAAATGTATTTTAAATAGTTTGAGCAACATTAGGGAAAAACCACAAAATGCATGAATACAAGTGGAAATCAAATACTAATGGAAAGGGGTCTAAGTGGTGAATAGTGCAGGAAGAGGAGACTTGAGTATTATTTCCAAACAGATTGGGTTTGCACTGTGATACGACAAAAAGGAGGAATTGTTTTTGGGGCATGTTAGAAGAAGAGTGGTTACATGAACCAGAAGAAGTTCTGGGACATTCTGGGATACCCAGTGGTGATGAGGGCTCATTTCACTGTCTGGTTTTCTACAACATATATAAAAACTCAAGAGGAAGGCAGCTAAACAGAGAAGTCTGGAAAGCAGGACTTGTAAGAATATTTAACACATACATGTATTTGGCCTAAGAGAGAAGCAGCAAAAGTCTTAAAATACTCTAGTTTGCTGGGGTTTTCATATAACATAATAGAACAACAGCAACTAGATGTATGAGGCTTATATAATGTAAAAATCACTGAGGGTAACTTTATTTACTATAAAAGTGCTATAATTTCACTGAAATGCAGCAGCATTTTTTTTCTTTCTTTAAATGCAACATTAAATGTACTGATGTGGTATTTCTACTTCAGTTATAACTTCCATTAAAATCAAAGTAATTTTTCCAGGGGTACCCTAGCTGTAATTACATTATTGTCATGATGCATGTAAGCATGGCTTCTGCAATCACACACAAGATTATACTGAGAGGGGCTTTTTCTTCTGTGGAAACACAAATACTAAGAGCAGCCTTATTTTGAAGCCGCTTTCCAGTACATGTCTTTCTTGGAGTTAAGTCAGTGTTAAGTCACTTCAAGTGGAAAAATTGTGAACTTCTGAATATGAAGGCTTAGAAGGATAATCCAATCTAGGAGAATGGGTTTTGTAAGCAAGAAAGCATTTGTCCAGTTGATATACACAAGTTTAACAATTCTTCCACAATATCAATCTTGTTTGCATTGGATAGGTGATGCAGATAATTGAAGAGATCGTCATGGTAATTTATCCTTCCAGCCTTAAAATGCTTTGGATTTTTCTTCAGGCTGTCATAAGTTATGTGTATCTTCCTCATTTAATCTGTACAATTAGCTCAGGCCAGTTCACAGGGCAGCTTCTGCTCTCTTGCTTTTGTGTTTTCCAAGCCCTGAACTCAACGTGTGAGCTACACTGGCACACTATCTCTGCAAATTGGCTGTCTAATTTATGCTGATGCTCAAGACCACATTTGAGACTCCTTCAGAATTCCTTGCCTATCTTTCATTTTGAAATGCACAATTGGATTTCATTATAGCCTTATAAAATTAAATCTGTGCCACAGCACAGGCGTTTCGTAGAACTGACCATGGCCTGAACAAATACATACCATTTGTGGTTTGCACATTTTGCTTTCTTTACAAAAGTGGGATACCAGCTTCCCAGACTTATAGTTGTACCTGGTACTTCACCCTTAAACAACATTCTTAAAATAAACATAGTGAAATTACTTTGTGTGTCAGGTAAGTCTTAGAAAGCTCTTCCTGTCTATGCTTCTTTCCCTCAGCAAATCACTAAATATTACATTTCTTTCTGGGAGTGAGCATACTATTCGCATGAAATTGTAGGCTTCAAGGAGATCATGAAACTCTACTTTTAAGAAAATAATACATTATTGCAGAAAAATCTAAGGCAGCAAGTGCTTAAAGTCAGGAGCAATATGTGTTCTGTATCTCTTGATGGCTATCAGATGAAAAACTGTGAAGAATGTAGTTAGCAGCTGCTGGTTTCATTCTAAACCAGGTTGCCAGTATTGTTTTGAGTAGTATTGTCCCTGAGATTACTGTGTTGAAACAAGAGCATTTTATTAAAGTTCTCTTCACTCCAATAAGTAAATTATTCTTTTGTCTTGTACCCCACTGTTGTTAAACAGGTACCTTAAATTTGAACAGTTAAACACATAGGAAGACATTTCTTAGAGATTTGCATTGTTGGCTGGCTTTGTTTTGTTTTGGTTAGAATTTTTTTCTATTATTTTTAAGATTCTTTTCATTACCTTTTCATTTAGTCTTCAGGAAACATTAGATTTGTTTTAGTTTACTGACTTCTCAAATAATTTTGTTTGAAGATTGAAATTGTGTCCTTTTGAAGTTGTCAACAAATGTTGCATGCTATGGTTATGAAGCCTGTATAGAGACAATGTAGGGCTGCCTTCTAGAGGCTGTTTGTCTCAAGTTCTTAGGAACATTGGTCAAAAAATCCAACTCTTGATTGAGCAGGAGAGTCCTACTGATATGTATCCAAACTTGCAGCTTCTGCCTTTCATCAGCATCACTTATTTGTTTGTAGCATAATAAATTGAGAAATCTAGGTGGAGTTTGTTGTCCCATTAGAAGGTTGCTAGGTTGTGCTCCATTAAATACTTGGAGTATCTTTCTTAGAGCAGTTCAGGTTTCCTGGTCCTGTAAGGACATGAATTGCATGCATGGGGTTTTTGTAATTATCGTAATAAAAATGCTGGAGCCCCATCTAGTGCATGAACAGTTAACCCTTCCAGAGAAGTTCCAAAATGTGTCAGAACAGAAAGGATGGATGGCAATCCCATTAGTGGGTAAATTTTAGCCTTTTTTTGAAAGAACTTGCATTACTATATCAGTAATAGGTTGGATGAGTGAAAAGTAGCTGTAATCAAACACAGTTTATTTTGGGGAAGGTGGTTCCATAAAGGTTAATCTTTCTGTTCCTCAAAGAGATCTCATATATTGAAGATTTAACTGTGTTAGACCCCAAGTATGAGCAGTTGAATTGAAGGCAAACTACAGTCTGAAAATTCACAGTGAAACCAGGACATATTTAGCACGTTTAGGTTAGATAAATTGTATTAAATCCAAGCACATTTGACCTTGCTCTGCGGCTTGTTTCCAGGAAAAAGCTGTTAGTAAACAGAAAGACTGGAACATTCAGGTTTGATTATGCAATTTAGGATTTTGAGAAAAATTCTCAGTCCCTGGAAAATCAGCAAGAGTGTTTATACTTATTTCATTTGCATGAGCTTTCACCCTTGGATTTCAAGATTAATTTGCCCTGGAGAGCTAGGATTTGCTGTCTCTGTGAACTTCCCTGTAAATGTTTGGGGGGAAATCCTCTTAAAAGACTGGTGTAAATAAAATGGGCTGGACAGTAGTCTCACTTCTCCACCAGAGAAGACAGAAGTTGCCTTTGAGATTCTGCCATAGCCCATCTAAAATTATTGTGCTGCACTTTATGAGCTTCTTGAAAGGAGGGGAAATACTGAGTTTAGTCAATGTGCCTTTTACAAAATAAATGTTTATCTAGGAAAAAGAGCATTTTCCCTGTAAACAATTCCCCTTGACTGGTTCAAGTAATTTTCTTTCAATTATTATGTACATACTCCAGAATAATAAGATTTTATAAAAGAAAAAAATCTGAAATATTACTGTTATGTTAGGAAATTCAATACATCTGTATTTCTAGCATACAAAGCTACACCTAGATGAAATTCAGGCTTTAGTAGTATTTTTTTATAATTATGCACCTAAATTTTGAGTATCAAATGAAAATATTTGGGTTTTTTATGAACATGCCATGCCAGCATGTGTTAAATGCTTTATTCAATAAAATAAATTTGTAGGGCTAATGACCTATATTTATGTTCACAGTTTAAGTCTTGTCTTGACCAAAATATGGTCAGAAATGGGTCTCACATTGTGTTTTGTAATGCCCAAAGATTTCTAGAAGGACTGTGACTATTACAAGCCGATTGGTTATAATGTCACCAGAAGCTTTCTTAATGTAATATGAATTAGAAAAAATTCTTCCCCGTCTTCTGGATTTAGGTAACATCCATGTGTCTCTAAAGCTTTAAATAATAGAAGCACAGTTGTGCTGTGTCTTCCAAAGAACATCTTTTCAGCTTATACACTGGTAGCGTTACTTAATCAGAAATATTTGTCAAGTAGTATTGGCCTTGAGGTCAAAATCAGTATAACTGAGATTTATGGGAACCACACAATAATCCATGCTTCCATGTGCAGGTTGTAGGACCTGGCCAAGCATCACAAGCACATTGCAGGAGTTGTTTTGTATGCAACACAAGTGAATGTCTTTACCTCATCAGTCTGTAGGAGGCTGCTTCTATGCTGCTCATTTTTAGTATTCTCCACTTCATTCTCATAATGGATGTTTAGGAGCTTTATGCCTAGATGGAATCTCAGCTATTGCTCCCTTCATTTCATCCTCTTCTCCATTAGAGTTTTCTGAAGTGTGGTTATTTTAATGGTCAAGTTTACAGTGGTGTCTCACAAAGACTTTTATTTATTGATGCGTATTTATGGATCATGTTTATGTGTGAGCACTTTGCAGATGAGAGCTCCTTAAATTGGATTTGCTGCCCAATCAGCATGTTGTATAATTGCACCTTTGTTAGCACAGCTGTGCTATTGCCAGTTTGGATGCCTTGCTAGGTGGAAGACTTTCTTGTTGCCCTTTTGGAAAATACATAATTTGTAGGCTGTGTAATTGGCAGAAATCGAAAATGTGGGTGATATTTCTAAATATTTTGAGCTCAAATAAAGTCATAGATCTTTTAATAACAAGCCACACATGAAAGCGGGACAACTTAAGATGCAGTTGTTCAAGTGACTTGACTGTGACTTTGAAATCTATTTTCATTCATATATTGGAAAAATATTTTATTTTACTTTCCTATTGTCTTAGCTGATCTGTTTTCCAAGTGTAATAAATTTAGGGGTTTCTTTTCCACTTCTCTGGTTTGATTTGATTGTGATTATACACGAACAGATGCCTGTTAGAAAAAGGCACCATTTTTACATGTTGAAGTTTCAGAGTAAAGCTCACCTTGGGCAAAATTGAACTTTATTAGCCTAATCAGTCCTTTAGATGCTGTAAAAATTATTGATAATATCCTAAAATAAAATAAAGGGAAGCTTAGAAACAAAACCCAAAACTCTATTACTTGTATCAAACAAGGTAGTTGGACACCGGTTTTGTGCAACAAACGTCAAGCTGTGTAGAAGTAACACTGAGAGTTGGGTGTTCAGACTTCTAAACAGCAAAAGCTGTAAGATACTTTTGTGAATGTGCTCTGTTGTATCACAGCTTGCAAGAGATCTCAACATTCACCAGGCTCAGATGACAGAGCTGCTGTTGCTTAAGTAAATGTGCAGATTCTCTTCTAGACTGTAGAATTCCTGCACCATTTCTAGGGAGAGTTTTTGTTGTTACAGGAACTCTGAAAAAATTAGGAAGATTCTAAAGGTAACTTCCAAGTTTTGCTGTCCTACACCAGTAGTTATAGTTGTCTTTAATATGTTATCTAAGAGCTATTAGGGGGTATGAAACTGTAAGAATTTTGGGATCAAGGTCATTGTCAGCATTTGGGAATTGGGTTTGGATGGTTTCTCTGATTCAGATTGATTGGCTTTGAATGCTATTTGTAATGAAATGTCTCTTTGCTGCTTATTACTCAAGAATTAGATGGAGAAAAATTGTTTCTTTTAAATGTCTAAATACAAATTTGAAATTTGCTATAGATTGCCATCGAGGACAGTTTTCTGCATGCATCATCACTCATGTGCAACATTTCATGTCTTGTATTTTCATGCTTAGATATAGCAAATGGCTGCAGTTCAGGAGGATATCGACCCCCTCCCAGAACAAAAGAAGTGATCATCAATGGACAGACAGTGAAACTAAAATATTGTTTTACTTGCAAGATTTTCCGCCCACCTCGTGCCTCACATTGCAGCCTTTGTGATAACTGCGTAGGTGAGTAAAAGAAAGATGCAGCATATGTTCTGTTGAGTAGCTTATATCTTGTAATGAATACTTTCCATAGGAGACAGAAAAAAACCAGTTAGTGACAAGATTAGTCATGAGGTGACTTGCTCTATTCATCTTCCTTTCCTACAAGATCTGTTAAATGTTAAGAATTTTAGAGGAGATAGAAAAGGAGACTTGGCCTAACAGATGTTGCTAGTCTAAGACGACTTTCCTAACCTGCCCTAATGACAAAGAACACACCCAACCTGAATAAGGCCACGTATAATGTTTGATGACCTTTCCAAGCTTTTTGGGAGTCTCAGAATTGCTTTTTTTCACCAAACTAAATTGAGGGCAAGGAGCTTCTTCTCCAGTTCATTAGTAACTAACTGTAAGGCATGGTTCAAATGGTTAGGGCTGTGTGACCAAAATACACCCTGTAGGTGATTCTTACCTTTGAGCAGTTTTATGACTGGATGTACTTATGTCAGAATCCATAAGAAATTACTGGGCAAACATGCTCTTTTGAGACTAAGTACATGTTGTCAGGACCCAAGCATATTTTATAATTATGGGGTTGGTTTTTTTCTCTCTGAATATCTTGTCCTTTTTCATTACTGTTTTCTATGGAGGTTAGAAAAGGTGATTAAGATATGCTTGGATTTAAAAGCAAACAAAAAAAGCCCTACCAATCAAATCTGAGTGGTTTCCAGTTAATTAGATCACATTTGCAGTTTAGTGCAGTTGATTAGCACACTGTTGAGTCTGGATCTTATGCATTCAAGAAAATAATGTAGAAAGATGTCTCCAGCTGAGATGTAATTGCAGCATTCAGCAGTGATATTTTTAGATATAAAGCGGACATTGGAAGAATTAGAGTTTTATGTTTAGATGATACTGGCTTAGGGAATGCACTTACATCAGACTGAAAAGCTTATTAGCCTTTTGGCCCTATAGAATTGATTGGTATCTGTAGGTGGTTCCTTCAATAAATAAATTTTTCTGATGTTGTAAAATTTTGTAAGTGTTGCGAAAGCTATTGAGCTTGCTTTTATTGAGCAAGTAGGGATGTTTATGAAATGCAGTTGTTACATTTTTTAGAAAAATATTTTAACAAATGTGTAACTTTAATACTAAAGTGTTGTGATACTGCTCAGCAAACTGGATAATATGTAAATACAGTTGTTGTCTAGTGTGATAAATAAAAGTTGAAAAGCTGTTGTCTTTACCAAGATAGCAAAAATAAGAGCAACTTCACCTGTACAACCTGAAGCCTATTTTAAAATAATGGTTTGTTTTGAAGGATTTTCCAATAGGTTATTCTGTAATCTGTGTCCTTTTCATACCACATCTGGAAAACCTATTCTGTAAAACATTAAAATAGTGATGGCAGGGAAACAACTTACACAGTCTTCTGATCATGTCTGTGATGAAAAAACAGATGTGAATTATTATGAATATTTATCAAAAGAGTGAGCAAATTACTTGTATAACTGAGATGTCTTTTCTGCTCGTAAGATAGGTATGATCACTGTAATTTCCTCTTGCACATTTTTAAATTTGGAGTTATTTGTTTTAAAGTAATTGAATGAATTTCCTGTGGTTTTTCTCCTCAGTGTTTATAACGGGAATTACAATAAATTGACTTTTTCAGAGTGCACTGTATAGTAGCTTTGTTTCCTGATTAGATACAGGTGTTGATCATATAAATATTTGGGTGTACTGAATGCAAAAAGTGGGATCTACAAGCACCTGCAATTAATTTTCTATTAAAAATAGGTGTCAAGAAAATTGGATGGTCGTGTGTCTGTGGAAATGTAACAATCTGAGAGTGTACACTTAATCAGTGTGTTATGCAGTTTACCACCACTTCCAAGTTAGTATTGTCTATATGATGATGCTTTTATTTCAGTTCTGAATAAATCTTCTAATAGCAATGAGTATTCTTGTGCCACCATTTGTTAGTTCCTTACTGATTTAAAACCTATGCACAAGTAGTCCTACTTCACCTGCATATGGATATTTAAGTAATTTATGCTATTTAAACATAACATACGATATTTAAGCAGCTCACCACTAGTATGACCATGCATTCCTTTTTGCCACATAGTTTCCAAAGATTTTGCTGCAATTACAAACCAGCTACAGAGACTCAGGTACAGGAAGGGAGTCTGTCCTCAAACCAGCACTGCTCAGAAAAAACAGTGTGTTACTTTACCTAAAGATGTCTTATGATACTTGGCAAATGAATGCAGTGTGAAAGAGAGGTTCTTTCACTCTGAGTTTTCTATTAATGTTTTTATTGTGTAAGGAATCTATGGCAGCATTTAAAATATGGAAGTGCATACAAAAACTTACTCTTTATTTCTGTCTAATTGTTTAGTAAGCATACCTGTTACTTGACCTTGTTTGATTTTTGTTTCATCACTGTTTTTTATAAATGTCTGTGTGGTATTTGTAGATAAAAATAACAACAAATAGCTTAAAACAAGAAAAAGAAGAAAAGAGCTAATTTGAGTTCTAGCCATGGTAATAATTCAGACTCCTTTAACTCTACAGTATTTTCCTAGTAGTGTCTAGAAAAATCTCTAGTTTCATACAAATGTTGTTTGTTTCATTTATGTAATACCTTAAAAAATTTGGTTGAATAAGTGTTCCCTGAAGCAGATACCTTGGGTGTATTCCTGATTTGCTTTCTTTACTGCCTCTGTGAATGTCAGTTGGAAGCTAGCCCTTCAAGGGTTTTGTGTACCATTATGTTGCTCAAGAATTACAAATGAGTTAAACATAATATGCATCTGAAAACAAGAGATAAAGACTTCAGGATAAAAGTAAGCAAACCAGACATAAATTCTGAGCTCAAGGTAGTTATTGCTGTGTCTTGACAAGAGGTTTTGATGGCACTGGGTAATGCTAGAAAGAAGGCAGTGGTTGGACTTGCCTCTGAAATGAACTAATGGAGGCTCTTGAATTTATTTTTGGTCATTGGAACATCGACCATGTAATATCCTTTTGTTTTATTGGGTTTTAATAAATAATTTTTGTTTTGTTTAATTTGATTTCTATGATGAAAGCTGAACAAGAAGCCGGTGGCTATATCAAAACAATATGGGGAATTAATTTCCAAAGGACATGTAACACAGACAGTGTAAGACAGTGAGAATTACCAGTGTGTTCTGGGGACAAGCGTTTCCCTGCAGTTGCTCTAGATACCTCCATCTTCCTGGTTGAAGAACACCAGTTACTTCAAAAGCAGGCTGAGAGGTGACATTGTAACAGTTTGGATTGTCTGACACAGACAATGTTTCTGAGAACAATTTTCTCAGGACTTTGTAGTCCTTTATTATCAATGTGTATGTCAGGACTTTGGTCTGCTTGGTTTTAATTCTATTCTGTAGCACTCTTTCTTCATTATCTCATTATTTCCTTTCTTGCCATCACTTCCTTTTCATGGCCTTTGCTTATTTCCTTCCTTACATTTCCTGCAGTGAATAGAGTACAATTTTCACTTCATTTTGAACCTGTAAAACCTTAGCTCCAGTTGTCTTGAAATTACCCTTTTGCTGAACAGTTAAAAGCAAAAATTTGGCTGCTGTGACCATTCTTTTCTTTTTTCTTCTCTTATGTATTTTTCCCAGTTTTTACAGGTGAGAAATGGCTTGGACTCTTTTTGTTTGAGTGCCCCAAAAAGGTAGAACAAGAAGCTGCCAAATGGAGTACACACGAGCACTCTCAGAAGTGATGTATTATTTATGATTGTGCCATTTGTGAAATTAGATGTACTTTGGGAATTCAGGGAGCATGGCATGTGTGTCAGAGTTTCTAAATCCTAAGCCAATGGACTGCAAAATATGTCAGTCTCTTTAAGAAAGAAAATTGTATTATAGGTTACTTAGGAGAGCTTGTGGCTTATGCATTGGTCTGTGTATGAAAAAATGCAGAGATAATCAGAACATCTGACTGAGTAAATGATGTTGTAAACCTCAAGGTGTCAGAGTAAAAATTGAGGAGAGAAATTACCAGTTAAAAAAATTAGAAACCTAAGAAAATGAACACATATTTACATTCAGTGCAGTCACAATTTGCAGAATGGTTAAAAAACCCAAATTCCAATAAAAAACAGCAGAGAAAGTGTGTAAAAAAACGTGTTTTTCTGTAGAAAAGAGAAAAATTAATCTGTCAACTTTGTGGATGCTGTTGCTTGGTAAGGATAAAATCCCTTCCTCCACAGTTGGGTGTGTGTCAGGCACTTCTGGGGGTATGCCAAGGTGTATGTACTCAAATGGGTATGTAAAGAGAGATTGTGAAGCAATGAGGTCCTTCCTTCACTGTGCACTCTTTGTACCTCTCAAAGAGCAGCCATTCTAAACTGCTGCTGCCTTTGAAAATGTCACCATTAATGTACATGCAGCCAGAGGAGTTTGTAATTAGTAAATATTTATTATTGGTGGGTGCAGTGAAGTGATCTATGTGACAATACAGTTTAATTACTATGAGCTATCCTAGGGCAATGGCTGGATGTTTTCCTAGAAAATCAATTTCTATTTTTATTTTGAAAATTAAGCATGTTTATTTTCTTTTTGTGAATAGCAATAGTCTGCTAAAGTTGATTAGCATGCAAAAAGTTGTTATTGCAACTTACTTTCTTAAAACCCCACCCAAATAGCATAGCCATCTGGAACAGTTTAAACAGTCATGAAAGTGAAATACGTTAACAGCCCTTGCGTTTGTTTTTCTGATTGATTTTTGTTGTAGATACCCATGCACATTATTAACTTTGTTCATTGATAGAGGCCCATCTTTCCTGGTATCACATTGCTGTTTCAGTTTTTTCAGTTTACATCACCTGGTAGAGGTGAGTCCAGAATGTAGTTTGAAGTAAACTTTTGGTATTTCCCAACATGAGGGCCAGAAGATGCTTTCTTTCTGTTTTTTATGGGGTGTTTTCATTTGGAATCAGTGTATGAAAGTGCTGAAGCTTGGTGATTTAAAGGATCCATTGTGCATTGTCGATAACAGATGTTCTAAAATAACATCAGTGTGCCTATAAATGTAATTTGCAATTGATCTTTTGTTATTCACTGCTTTTTTCATTTGAATTTCTTAGATTTCATTCCACAAAAGTAGCAGCAAAGGTATTGTCAGGGGAATGACTGTCAGACAGGTGAATGGTGTGTTAATTAAATTGATCCAAGTATTTGATTGCTGTTGCCAGTTGATGGCAAATCCTATCAGTGTGGGTGGTTTTTGAAATATTATTTAAAAAATAATTTTCTTAATAGTGGTGATTTCAGTCGGTGAAACTGAACATCGGAGCTGAGGATAGTTGTTATGAATATGCTATGATTATTGGATATAATTTTTTTTGTTATGTTAAATTATCATATATTTTGAACTTACTGCAAAGGACTTAATGTAATGATTATATTTGCTTTTGTGCCTGTGTGCATCACTTTCAGCAGTTGGGATTGGCCTGCTGTATCTTAGAAGAAAATAAATTCTTTTGTAATAAAACGTATTTCTTATATGGATTTCTAAAAACCTCATTTGTTTTCCTAAACATTTCAAGAGCAATCAAATTCTGAAGGCACTATTTGTTGTACAAAATGTCAAGCCAAGAAGCCTGAATGGATGTGATCATATCATGACATCACAGTCCTTCAAAAAGCTTTAATTGTCACCATTATAAATACATGCAAATGTGTCAGTCGCTACATAATTACTCAGTGTGAGTCCTTGACAATGAACACTGTAGTCCTGTGTTGTACTATTGCTACTATCAAAGTAATTTTGAGTAATCCTGACCCAGTTGGTTGAGTTGTCATGTGACTTCTTACTGATGCAGGATTTGCATAGTGGCCTCTTGACTCTTTCCAATCATGGGATACCATGTTTGCATGTTTTAAATAAAGATGGTAACATTCAGGGATACCTTAGGTTTGTGCCTTTGTCCTACAATCCTTTACTTGCGCAGGATGGAAAAATTACCAAGAGAATTCTAACTTTTGCTCACAGGAATCTCCTGTTAACATGACCTAGATATTTTTCCACCTGTCGACTTCTTGTCTTTGAGTCCTACCTTCACATTGAGCTTTAGAAAATGTGTGCTGGTGTGCAGTGATCCCGTTGAGCAAAGAAAAAAGGAAACAGTTAATAAATACTGCAAACTGAAGGGACAAGCTGGCCTACAAATGTTCCGTTTAAAAATGCTTTTGCGTTCCTTGTAAATTATTAGGCTTTCATTAAATGTTTTGAAAAGGGAAGGAAAGCATTTGGGTCATTTTGTGCACGGTTTCCTGGAGTGTAGTGAATGAAAAATGGAAGCAGAACATTTAAGTATTTAGGAGTCTACATGCTGTGCTGTGGAAAAGTACAGATTTGACTCTTTGGTTCTGAGCAGCAAGGAGCGTGCTTTGGTGTGGCTCCTGAAGGAAATGCTGCATGTGTAAGGCCATTGCTCAGTAAAATGGGAAATGTTCTCAGTTTGGTTTTTATTTGAGATATCCAACAGTTAATGTTTCTTATTCAAGTTTTAAATATAAATGTTTCAGGGAAGGTAAAAAATGGGAGATGTATGAAATAGAGTGTTTTTCTGTCACCCAGTTAGCATAGATTATTAGGTGAGTGTTCATCAGACCACTTGGGTGAGTGTTAATGAGAACACTGAGTCCTGCTGACAGCTTGCTGCTTCCAAAGGGATTTGAATGTCCTCCTCTTTATTTCTTCCTTATTTCCATGATTCTCTTGTTTGTGCCTATTCACAGACCGTTTGGTAACACAGCCATTGGTAAATCAGTTTTTCCCACTCATCAGTGAGTAAAATAATTCGGTTTTTTCTTTCCTGGTAGTCCAGGGAACTGACTTGATTCATCATCAGCTTAGAAGGAAGAAAGTGGGATGAAGTGTCAGGAAAGGCAGCATTTGACCATCTCTTTCACCGCTACTATGGTTTTGGATTGGCTCAGTTATCTTGTGAAGCCTTGTCCTTTGGATTGAGTTATGGGGGTGGTGGCTAACCTCAGAAGTTATTATTTAAATTCAAAGATGCTGATCACTTGGGAAAGAGGAGTGAAATACTCTTTGTTAATGTTACTGACAGTAAACAGTTACAGAAATTTCAGTTCCTGAAATCTCTTACCTCTTTGGTTTTCTGTGACTTGTACAGCAGCATTTATAGTCTGTTTACTCATCTCCTCTTTTAACTGATGCTTTACCTTATAAACTCTTCACACATTTTTTCAGTCTTTTTAAAATTTTCTTCAGGTTTTGATCTCAGACCCTGAAAATGTAATCAAAACTGGATTTCTCCTGCAGTTGTGATAAGTGTTAACCTGTAGTAAGGTTGGTGTCACAGCTAGGCTGAATTAACACTTAGCTGCTTCTGAAGGTGTTATTTTATTCCTTCTCTGGCAGTGTGTTCTCAGTGCTTCACTTGGGCCCACTTTGGTGTTTTTCTGATGAGGCGATCTGAGGAGATAGGCAAAAGAAGGCCATGGTTTTAGGTTCATCTGGCTCTGTCAACCTGCTCCCTGCAGGGTAAAATGAGCACCACGCTTGGCCTAAGAATGGAGAGCCATGAACATACAGGCAAAAAACTTCACAGAGCTGCTGAAATGGTAGAAACTGGGCCATCTGTTCTATCACTTGTTCTTGATTAGGTAGATGCAAGATACAGCTGTAACATCAAGAAGGCAAATATCTTGCTGCTTTTGTTTGAACTGGGGTGTAGGAGGATGATATATCACAATGTTTCTACCCATAGAGTGCTTCAGCTTTCTTCTTCCCTCATTATGAGTTCTAATATGCTTATACTAACAAGAGTTTATATTACCAATGTTTTAATTGTCTGTTTGCCTGAAATATTTTTACATTGACCTTGCCACAAATGTCTGTTTGAATACAGTAGTATGTTAACTAACCAGAACTGTATTCATGACCTCTTAACAGTCTGTTCTTCACAAGAAATTGCATTTCTATTTGCTCTGCATTTAAAGTTCATGAGGGCTGGAATTCCAGTTTTTCTCAGCATCAGTAGTTTTCATTTCTCAATGAAGTTGTCTTAATTTTGCTGCCAACTTTGTCCAAGTAGAGATGTCAGAGCTTCCTTTACAAAATCATTGGTTGTTCAGTTGTCAGGCATCTGGAATGCTGGAGGTGAACCTTAAGACACTGTGTTACTTCTTCATTAATACTTACTATTAGGTTGTGTGTTCTTCTAAGGAAGAAGAAACAGCTCCAGATTTAATAGATTTTATATTTCTTAACAGCATTAGAAGTTTCTGCTTAGCATTTGCCTCTTCATTTTGCCAGGGTTGGCAATTTTTTCCTGCATTAATAACTAAGCAGAGCAGCTCACAAGCTGTAAGACTGTTATCTTTAAATTGCATTTACATATTTGTGTTCTGCTGAGTAGAATGTCTTGCCTTTTAATATACTGTTTTGTGGCACATGTCACATGCCTTTCTATTTTCTGACTGAGAAAAAGAGACCAAATTTATTTATCATAAGATTCATGTAAACCTTTTAATATGCCTCTTTTTTCATTAGAGTTGATTCCAGTTTAATACTGTAGTAGTGGTTTTTGCATCCAGCCTTTTTGGTCCATTCCTCTTTTGTAAATATCTTAGGTAGTTACTTAACTTCACAATAATTAGTAAGGTATTTATTGAGATAGCAGAGCTTTTCAGTTCACCAGGAAAGTTTGAAGACGGAAATTCAGGAAGAGTGACAAATAGGTTAAAAACCCCAAGTCAGTCCTCGGTAAGGAGTGTGTGTATGTATAGGAACAGGAGTTTATAGATGGAGGGGTTGTGGTTTTTCTCTACATTTATCTGAATCCATCAAATAGATGTCTGCATATATCTAAATGTTATTTCATGGCTAGAAACAGCTTTATGTCTGTCTCTATTTTATAATTCATTTCCCTACTGTGTCAGCATAGAGGAGAATGAATCCATGTACATGGAATTCATCTTCCAAGACACATAATGTATTTTTTTAGCAGTAGGTTACAAAAATACCCTAGGATTCTGCTTTTTAAAATGGCTCTGTTGCTGTGTTTCTTCGTGGTGTTGTTTGCTTGTGAATTGTATGTATGAATGAATTTAAATGAAGTAGAGTGTTTATCAGAATATGAGGGCTCATTCAGAAGTACAGGTTTAAAGAGAAGTGCTTTTAAAATGCAATATCAATTTATTTTGGGAATACAACTGTAATGCACTGAGAAAAGGTAGTATCACCTACCAAGAGTGTTTAGTACTTGGCATTCTTAGCAGTAGTCCCTCAATCACAGTATTATGAAGCCTTATCCTAAGAAAGTTCCGTAACTTCACCTTGAATAGCCCTGTTGGAATTTGAAACAGATTTATGGCAGAAACATGTGGTCCAAACAGCTGTCACACAAAACCATTTTTTAAAAAGCCCCTGAAAGTCTGGTAGACTCAGAAATCTGTTGTGCATGTTGTTTTGACTTTTTTAAAATGAAGATAATACTAAATATATCCTTCAAGAAAAACCTCTAATCTAGGCCTTTAACATAAATCCACAACTAAAATAAGCTGATATACTTGGTCAAATGTGCCTTTCTAACACAGGGCTTAAAGGACTTTGTATTTATAGCTTGCCTTTCCTGTGGAATTGCAAATAGTTTGATAGTACGTTGGTGGAGGCATAAAAATCACAGAAAACAAACCAGGATTTGGACAAGGATCAGAGAGTGAAAGAAAGAGTCAGCATGAATGCATCTGTCTTATGGTTTTGGATTTGATTAAAAAAACCTTAAATTTTGTCAGCGTAATCTCTCCAAAGTAAAGTTAGGAAATGCAAGTTTGTTTCCTGGCAATAGGTCTGTTTCATTACCCAGCATACTGGACGTGCAGGGTGGCTCCAGGCTGCCTGGGGAGAAGCAGAGTAAGCCATTTCCTCTGCTGCTTTCCAGCACTGAGGCATTTCCCCCATGTTGGGGACACTTGTTTCTGATCCACCCTGGCCTCTTCCTATCTCATGAATGAGTTCTCTCAGGGAGGTAAAGATAAAGGTTTAGTAAGAAGGAGACAGAGTCTATAGTGCAAAGGGCACCAGAGCATGCAGATGATCAGTTTTTATATGATGTATGTAAATTTTAACATTTGAAAAATGTTTGATGAGAAAGATTCTGCTATTTTTAATGATCTTGTATGACAGCATCAACTCCAAGTGGAAAAATAGATGGTCTAGAATGAAGAATATTTTGAATGAAGCAATAAAAGGAAGTGGGAAGGTGTAAATATTTCATGCTCCAAATGGATGGATGATATGATAGTAGGCATAAGTCAGAGGTGTGATCATGACAGATGTAAAGGAAAGAACCTCAGAAATTCCAATTTTGAGTAGTAGATGCACCAAAGGAAAAAAACCACCTTGTTTTGAAAAACATCAAATACAACTGAGTTGCTAATGCACCACGTGACAGTGGATAAATACATGCTTGCTGGTCTGACTGCACAATTTGTCACAATAAGGCTGTTAGTTTAACAGGAACTCACCTCAGCCATGCTTTAATTTCTTTAAAAACTGTAAGGTTTCATTGAAGTACTCCTTTTTTTTTTCTATTTTTTGTTCCTTTCTAAATAAGAACTTCTCTGTGGCTACTTTGCAAATGCCAGATTAATCATGAGTTTTAATGTAGTATTCAGAGAGCATTTTTTTGAATAAACAACATTTTATTAATTGTTTTCCATTTTTTTTTCTTCTGCCTCTCATTTCAGAACGGTTTGATCACCACTGTCCCTGGGTAGGCAACTGTGTGGGGAAAAGAAACTACAGATTTTTTTATATGTTTATTTTATCTCTGTCCTTTCTGACAGTCTTTATATTTGCATTCGTTATCACCCACGTCATCCTTCGTAAGTATGCTGGTGAAATCAGATTACGTATGTAGCCATTTGCTTGAGTTTTTTAAGTTAATATTTTGATCATTCAGGGTTTATTTATTTATTTATTTATTTGTTTATTTGCCTTTTCTCTGAAGCCTCACAATCCCCAGTGAGTCCCATTCTGGTCTATAGTAGGCACTGCTCGTAGTAGTCATTGGCCTGGCACTGGCTTTACCTTAATGCAGTCTTAATTTTTTAAATTTTTTTTCCATTTTATGGATGATTAATTGGAAAAGCATCACATATACTGTATGTTTAAGTATACAGGTAGTATCATTTACCTAAAGAACTTCTGTGTGCTTTTTTAACTGTAAGCATGGGTCATTTGCCATCCAGACAAAGAGGTAAATTACTAGAAAATAGATTGGAGCTATATTTTTTGTAGTTTGCTGTTTAGTTTATACCATTCTCAACCCTATTTTTAACCCATTATTTTCATTTGCATAGACATTCTGAGAATAACCAATTCATAATAGAGTGAATCACAAATATTAATGAGTTTGAGACTGATTTTTATTTGTATTCTGGGTTGTGTTTGAGGTCAAAACTCTTTTGGGTACTGTCTTTTGTTTCCATACCCCTAACTAATTTTGCTAGCTCCTATACAATGATGATGCTGACATTTATGGTGACAGGTTGCTTGACTTGTCTTTAAACACCTTTTGTATGTTGGGTTTTTAACCCATTATCGCTAGAAGAGTGTTCTGTATTTTTCACTTATTATATAGGATATTGCCTCAAAGAGTGTTTCTTTAACCATTTTGGAACTGTAATCTGTTCATTCCTTTGTATTCTGTATTGCAACAGAAACCTGATAGAAATAATAATTTCAGTATATAACACATTTATAAAGCTATCTTGATAATGATAATATTCAGAGAATGTTTTACTGGAAAAAATATGTCAGATTGTGTTCAATTTCTGAAGTTGTTTGCAGCATGCAGGGAAAAGTTGTGTTTTAAAGAGCAGAATTCCTGCTCGTACTCATTCTTTGCAAAACTATGATGCAAGCACTGAGGGGCCCTTCTATAGCTCAGAAATCTAGTTCATAGGCTAGAACTGGGATATGTGATTTTGAGGGAGTCTGAATGAACAACTTGTTTACACTACCAGATACAGCATTTGTAATACCAGGTGAAAAAAGCAGAGATAAGATGTATATATTGTTTTAAAAAGGAAAATTATTGGAAAAGAACACTTGCCATTAATACTTAAGTGGTTATTATTTATCTAGGCATAGATGAATATATGCATGCACACCTTTTACATTTAAGAAGAAAGACACATGGGTTTTTATGCAGTCTTTGCTAGTGTTCAATAGTTGACAACATTCCTAGTCTGACAATGTAAAGCTGTTTTTGACACTAACCTACCTTCATTTCAAGAGGACTTCAGTGCTTTTTCATTTGTTTTCAGTATACAAGTTATCAATATAATGTCAGTATTTCATGTTATATATGTTAGGTAGGTCTATCTAGTGGTTTTAAATTTACAGAGTCCAAACCTAACTCTTGAGTATGATTTAGACAAAGAGCAGAGTAATTAATTGTGCCTCTGTGTGGTTGAGAAGCACTTGAGCATTGTGTAGGTGTTACAGATTATGTATAGTAAATGTTAAATGCTGAATTGCCTGTCAGCTGCAAAATATTCTTGCCATGGAGGTTCATCTACCTAGAATGAGACAAGAAGAAGCTCTTAAGAATCCTTAAGCTCTAAAGATTGGGCAGTCCTCAAAGGCAATGGGAGCAGGTATACTTGTGATTAGTTCCTTGATGTTTAATTGATATACTGGAGCTTCAAGCCCAGCATTCAAATTTGTCTGCTATAGTCTTGACAGTGTCCAAATAAGAGTTCTTTACAAATAAGGTTTTCTTATCATTCCACTCTCTTTGTGCCTACCATACCTCTAGACGTCTTCCTGTCTACCTTTCTAATAATTACCACTCACCAATTTGTGTTCTAGTTTGTAGCTCTTCAGTTCTTTGGCTGATGCTAACCATTAAGCTGGGTTCTCAGTTACTGAATCTGAACCTTTGCTCTCGGCATAGACTGCTTTTTGTTAGTGTGGCTGAAGGAAGTCTTGATTTTTAGACCTCAGACTATGACCTTCCTACAATATTTCAAAGTCATACATAAGTCCTGGCAAGATTATTTTAATGCGTCTTGATTTAGAGAAATTTTTAAGTTTGTACATTTTTTATAATGCATCTTGCAAGCTGCCATTTTACAGCTGGCATTTTGGTGGGCCTAAGTGGTGATGAGATACAAGATACATATTTTTTTTTTCTGTGGCCTTCTGAGGCATACATTGAAAATTTGTTCTTTCTAGGTTTAAGAATATGTGCACTTAACATTACTGAAGATAATAAAACTAATTTGTAAATCAGTTATTAAAGATGCTGCCTTGCAAGACTTTCTTCCCTCTCTCCAAGCTGAACACATTTCCAGTAGTTACTCATCTCTCTTTGAGACATCAGTATTTCACCTGTTGCAGTGAGCAGCCTTCCTTCCCCTTCTGATGTTTTGGGCACTGCTTGGAAAAGTGTGACTAGCAGCAGGGTATGGAAATCACATCTATCTGCTGCCATTGCCATTAAGGCTGCTAAAAATAGTAAGAAGGCAGGGAAAGTTCCATTAGTCTTGTACCTTGACACTAAGAACCAATTATAAGAGTCTGAAAAGGCTCAGAAATACAAGGTAAGTAACTTCCCACTTGTAACAGTAAACAGTAAAACTGACCAGATAGGTCTAGAGAATTATTCATATATTTCTTTATTCTTGTCAAGACAAGATTCTTCTCTCCATACAGATCTTCAGATTAATTTAGCTAAGTGGAAAATTTTTGCTCTGGGGAAAACTTTCAGCCTGATGCATTTAAATAATTTATGTTATACAGTAAAGTTCAAACTGTGTGCCTGTAGCTATGTCACATTAAGTCAGTTTCTACAACAAATTCACTTGTTGCAGTTGTGAAATCACTCTAATTGATTAATATCTCATGGTTGTGGAACCCAAGTGCTTCTACATTTCTAGTTGATAGGCTCATGCTTCTTTTGAGCTGTTTTCAGCTACTAGATTGTCTTTTATTTGCCCAGAGGCAATAGTAACCTATTAGAAAAATCTTCTGTGTAGGTGCAGTAGAATTATAAATAAGAGAGCTTTGCTTCCAAAACAAAGGATGGAAAGTTGGGAATCTGAGTTTACAGAATAAATTTTCTAAGGTCAAAAGTTACTTTGAAAAACAGTCTTTCAAAACAAAACAGGAGATTATAATTTTTGATTCCATATAAGGTCTGAAAAGAACAAGGATAATCAGAAGTCTTGTTCATGGGAAAGTATGTGTACATCAATTTAGTATGACTGAGAAAATACCCTGCAGATGCTAAATCTGAAAAGTTGCTCAAGGGCTTTTTTGATGTTGTTGCTGCTGAGCAACATATTCTCAGATTCATATTAGTAAATCTATTCTATGATTATTTGGTTATCTTAAAATGTTAATTATTTTAACTATAGTAAAAACAGCCCATAGTCCAGTTTCTTTCTTGGCTGGTAATTTTGACTTCTATTTCTACAGGTTCTCAACAAACAGGGTTCCTCAATGCTCTGAAGGACAGTCCTGCAAGATATCCTTTCACTGAAACATATTGTAGATTTTGTTGCAAAATAACATCTGAGATGGTTTTGCTTGTTTTCTTGCCATTGTTGAATGTGTGCTTTTAGACTTTATCAGTTAATGATTTCATCACTTCCTGCGCAATAGGATTTCTTGCCACATGTTGGAGGTAGGAAAGAGACAATAGCCTGGGGTGGTTTTTATTCTTCATGTTTTGCAGAGCAGTGCTCTTGACAAAGATCTGTAGTTTTCATGTTCATTAAATATGCTTCATATTTTGTGGTGGAATTCATAAATACATTTTGCACTATACACATGCTGTGGTTTCACTAAAAATATTCAAGAATTGTTCTGCTTTTACAACTGAAGGTATACAAAATGGCTGATTATTTCTGGGATAGAAAATGTAGATTTTGTAACAGAAGCAACATGCTTTCCTTGAAGAACTCAATTTCTGAAACTGTTCTTTATGTTTTTAGAGAAGTCATTTTCAAATAGCAACTTGCATTAAGTTACATAGCAGTGTGTAAATTGCATACACAGGGACTACAATTGTTGTTCAGACTGGAAAAGACAAGGCTCTGGGGAGATTTCATTGTGGTCTGTCAGTATATAAAGAAGTCTCATAAGAAAAACAGAGATGACTTAGCAGAGCCTGTAGTGACAGAACAAGGTTTTAAGCTGAAAGAGAGCAGGTGTAGATGGCCATAAGAAAGTTTCTGCAATGGGAGTGGTGAGGTATGTGAACTGGTTACCCAGAGGTTTGGCTGATGCCCCATGGGGCTGGGTGGGGCTCTAAGCAACCTGGTCTAGTGGAAGATGTCCCTACCCATGGCAGAGGGGTTGGAACTATATTACCTTTAAGGTCCCTTCCAACCCAAGCCATTCTGTGGTTCTGTTCTGTAAATGCTCCGTGCACTATTTATCACTTCATGGGAGCTTTCTGTATATTTTCTACTCAGTGAGATTGGAGCCAGAAAGCAGCTAAAATAATAGAAAAATGGGAAACTGATGAAACCACTGGTTAGTTTCTCTACAGACAGTAAGCTTCCCATTGCTTATGTATATGTTTTGAATGATTCCTGTCTGATTAAACAGTTTTCACCTCTCACAAAGACACTATAAAAAGTATTCTTTCCCATTTGTCCATTGTGCCTCACACAGTTTGCTTTCCCACACAAGGGTAGGAAGGAAGAAAACTGTCATTCACAGTTGTGCACCTTTTTCCAGGTAGTTTTCTCAAGTGTCAGTTTCTGCAGATACATTTTTTTGTGTGCTTGTCTTCATCAGGTAGAATCACTGAGCTGTATACTCCCTGTTTAAGCAAAGCCATGTTCAGATTTTTTTGCACAAATAATTTTAAAAAGCACAAACAAACAGTTCTAAATAGAACAACAGTAGCTTCCAATTAAAACAATTACAATCAATTCTTACAAAAGATAATTCTTTCAAACTGTTTTCAAACGGAGAATAGCTTTCAGTTTCCTTTAAATCAAAAGAGAATGGCTTAGGCATTTGAGGATTTTTGTACAGGAGCAATGGCCTGGAATTCATAATTTTTGTTCAGAGATGTGCTGCTTTGGAAGGCTTACTAGCACATCTTGCAGAAATGCCTAGTTTGATAGTGATATGTTGGACAATTTAACAGCTTGGTAACAAGTAACAGCAATAAAAAATTAAATTGTCCAAATAGTTTTGGGAATGCTACTTTGGAGCCAGTCAATTCAGGCACAGAGAACATGGCCATTTAAATCTTGCTAACAACCCTGTGTGAGATACTAAGGGAAAATTATACTGTATGACGCTCGTAAGATACTACACCATAGCATGCTACAAGGCTGTACTTTGTTAAGAATACATGGCTTTTTTGTGTTTGTTTTACAGTTAATGCACTTAGCTTGAATTAGTGGATTTTGGTTAATTTGATGTAAACTACCCCTGCTGTTCTCGAGTTGTTTTTAGATCATTGTGTGGGGAACTGAAAAGTGTCCCTTTCTGTGGGGAACTGAAAGAAGTCTTGAAAGGAATTATCTTTTTTTTTTTCCCCCAGTAGGAGTTATGACATGGAGAGAAGAACACACTTTTCATTACCCTTTTGAATGTAATTGTGATGAGGAACATCCTGTTGATATATTCAGGTTGCAGGGAGCTCTTTTCCCTCTAAGGTTCTTTTCTGACCTGGTGAATCTTTCTCCTGGTGTGTAGATTCTACCTAACAGTGCTCATCTGCAGCCTTGCTTACTATTTCTACTCTTTCAAAGCCCAGTCTGTAGTGTGCATGATGTTTTGGGCTATTTCCTTCTTTTACACATTTTGGAACCCTCTTCCAAGAGTCTGTTTCCTTACCCATTGTCCCTCATACTCCTTGCTTTAGCTGTTGCAGAGAGTCAGAGATCCTGTCTTGTGTTGGTTTTGCCATCACACAGCCTGAGGAGGAAATGAGAGGCAGACCAGTGAACCTGCTGCTCAGCAGTGCACTTTGGTCATCCTGCTGCTTTTGGAGCAGATCTGCTCAGAATGCAAATGGCTCTTTTCTGCCTTTAAACCACTGTGATTGAACTAGGTCCTAGGCAAGATTATACAAACTCTTGTGGTATCTCCCAGTTCATTAGGGGTGAGCAGCCCTGCAGTACAAAACTCTTCACTTTTAACTAATGTTGGGATTTTTTTTTTGCAAGTGTTTATGTCCATCCATGCCATTTCCAGGCCATGTCTCTGTGTCATGGTCAGGAGCTGTCATATTTTTCTTCTGTTGGTAGGTTCAGTAATAAGGGTGTATTTTCTGTGTTCTAAGGCTGTGTCCTTGTTCGGGAAAATTTTGAGTTGACGTTGTCTTGGAAACTGACTTCACTAAAGGTTGATATGGTTAATATACAGATTATTTTTATCCTGTTCTTCTCTCGTAATTTTGTTCCTAGTGATGAATTATATGTATTTTTCTAGGAACTGAAGTATTTTCTTCTGTTGAAGCATGTTTCCTTAAAAAAAAATCCCAAAAATATTGAAGTATTACAGAAAACAGCATTCTCAGAGTAGATATATTCTCAGTTCATGGCTGTTAGGTGTAAGTAAATAAATAAAAGCTGTAGAAGTACAGAAAGTTTGGAAAGTTCCTCTTTATGCTTGATTCTATAAAGTTTAGAAGCAACTTTATTGTCTTACTTATGAGATAATGACTCTGGACATTGCACCTCACAGCAACAGTCTGCTGGCTGGACACACATTCCTCACGGTGTTTGGCAGGGGTGGTTCTGTGTCTGGGCTAGGCAGATGTCTAGAGTTTCTTTTTTGCTGACCTCTTTGAAGTACTCCAGACATCTCAAAGGACTTGTGGGCTACCCTGTATTTTGTGATTTTAACTACTTGTTATTGGATTTTTTTCCCATTTGTGTATATTTCCTTGACTTTTAATTACTGTGCTGGAAGCTGTGGTGTGTTTTTTCTCAGTATGGTCCATTGTTGGCCTCTCAGGTTTTCATACGTATTTGATCAGCTCCAATCAAACAACAAATGAAGATGTAAGTTTGTAGTATATTTCTACCTGTGTATTTCTAAATAGTAATGAGGAGGTTTTTCTCAAGTCAGACATGTCTGCATCATTTTGTGAATACCTCAGTAGGAAAGAAGGAATTAGTATAGTCTTGCTTGATTCAAAAGATCAGATGAAATCTTTTTGACTGTGTTTGTTGTGGTTTGAAGATGTGCTCATTATATATGTAGTATGTCCATTATGGCTTGCACATATAGGATCTCTATCTTGAAATAGGAAAATACAGGAGGAAGGAGAGAAACAAGTATATTTTATACAGTAGGAAATTAATAAGTACTTTTCAGTATCTCCTTTTCACTGGGAGTGGTAAATATTCTTTAACATAAAAATTGCTTACTGTGAAACTTGAAAAATGTGTTGAATTCTCTAAAAAAAAATTTCATCCTTTATTTTATCTTACCTCTGGAACTTTTTTTGCCATTCTGAGGTCCAAAACCTCTGGCAAGGAGTATATAATCAATTTGAAGATCAACTTTCTCATTTCTACAGCTGTCTATTTTGCATGTAGGATTCCTTTGTTTGGCTGTTGAATTATGCTTAACTGTGTTTGGAGTCTTCGTGTCCTTCCCTAACTAAAAGGAAAAATGTGTAATGAATGAAAGGAGTACATAAAATTAGCTAGGGAGCTAATGGAGATTTAATAAGTGATCTAACAAAGCGCTGCAAGCTTTAAGTTATTTTATTGTAATTTCCTATTGTACCTTTTTCATAGGTATCTGCTAGATATAAAAGTAGCATCTTTAGTATTGTCAAATATGTTTTGTTATTAAGGTCACAGTTAAAAGTATAAATTTTACAGTAAATATAAATCAGCCAGAAAAACACTTCCCAGGCAGGGTCGAAATGAACTGTGCCTCAGCATCAAGTATCAGAACAAGTAGCCTGACTTGGGAGAAATCTACCTTGTTAATAAGACAGATGAGATACCCAGTTATTCCTCAGTCATTAGGTTTCCCCAAGGTTGTCTCTCTAGAGGGACTTAGTGTGCTTCCACTCTCTTCCCTCAAATAAATGTCTCTTCTGGATTGTTGAAAGATAGATAGCAGGGAACTGCAGCAGTAGAACATGTCTGAATATCAAGTAAACTGTTCAGTAATTTAATTTAAAACATAAATTCCCAATTGAATACAGCAAGACATTTTACTCAGGCTCTGAAGTATCTCACAAACAGAAAAGAAAACTAGCTAAGGGAAAGTGTAATAGGCAATAAAAGGTAGCAATGGCTGCATTTGCTTTACGATATTTTAGAATCTTTTGTGAACTTTAGGGATGATAATGTTGTGTGATATTGCACAGCTTGAAAACTTACCCAAGAGTATGGAAAAGAAGTGCTCAATTGCTGGCTTTAATCATACTTTGCCATTGAGCCTCTTCTGTAAAACATACTGTAATATTTGTAAAATTGAACTTGGACCATTATGTTTAGATGCTGAAATTCCTGTTTTGAGTATATTGATCTCTGGAGATTGTGGGTTGTTTACATCTATGGAGCTAAAGCATGTGCTCATAGGGTCCAGCCTTCATAACAACCCAGAACTCTTAAATTGTTTGCAAAGTGTCATTATGGATTTTCTGAGGTCTCTTCTGCAAGTAGCATGTGCAACCTTAATTTCTCACAGCCATTTTCTGTATTATATTACATGCGATGCATATTGTTCATATCCCTTCAGATTAAAGGATCCTGGTCAAATAAAAGAGGTAAAGAAAACTATAATCCCTACAGTTACGGCAACATCTTTACTAATTGCTGTGCTGCTCTCTGTGGGCCCCTCTCTCCAAGGTAAGAGTTTCAAAAGTATTGTCATGTAATTATTAATGAAAAAATTATTCTTTTTGATTATTTGAGTTTATTCAGCAAAAGGGAAGTTTTGGATTAGAGTCCGTTAGAAGCTTTAAGTTTTTCTTCAGTGGTAAAGAGATAAGTTGGTAAATTGTGTTTAAACTAAGTTAGTGATCAAATCTTATAAAATGACATCTGAAATGGAAATAAGCTTGTTATTTGAACTTTCACCACTACAGTTAATAGCTTAGAGCAATAAAAAATTTCTAGTAGTTAGCTGTTGCATGAAGATCAACCTCGAAGTTTATGAAACTTTTACATACGTAACAAATGTGACATGAGTTGGGGGAGAGTTGAGGAACCTTAAATCTACAACTAGCTTGATAATTTTTGATTTTTGTTGATAACTCTGAAATGTTGTATTTAAATGGACAGGTTTTTTTTTTAATTTAATACTGTTAACATATATACATTAAACTGATTTTGGTGGTCTTACACCAAA
The DNA here is from genome assembly GCF_000277835.1 of Geospiza fortis. Taxonomy (NCBI): domain Eukaryota; kingdom Metazoa; phylum Chordata; class Aves; order Passeriformes; family Thraupidae; genus Geospiza; species Geospiza fortis. The sequence goes on along the minus strand of NW_005054316.1, from coordinate 6,518,391 downwards.
GCAATTCCAAAGAACGTGTAATGGATAATGTTTCACTGAATAAATTTTCACCTCCAGAAGTCTAAAATATTTATGTATTTGAGGTTGGAGATGTTTTTTCATCTTGAAGAAAATGTAGTACAGAGCTGAGACTAGAGAAATAAAACTGGCAGCCGGAAAAACTTAATTCTTTTCTTATTCCAGTGCTCAGTGATTAGGCAGTTCACGTACTACATACACAGTAGAGACCCAGTTTCACTGTAGAGAGGGCCAGAAAAAATTTCTAGATAACTTTTTGGCCTGCTCCTTGGTTAATATGTTCTGCTTTGCCTGGAATTGTGAAGTTATGAATCCGAGCAAGACAAAAGAAAGAAAGTAAATGACTTTATGGTCTAGAGTGTCAGGTGTTTAATTGGAGTGAGATTCCTGGCTTTGCTGTCAGGAATGTCAGAGGTGGGTCTTCTATGAGCAGTCAGAGTTTAACAGGGGAGACTGACATCTTTTCCTAAAGGGGAAACAACAGAATAGAGATTTCTATATACAGGGTTACCCCTGGTGAGAGTGAATAGCTTTGTCTCTGCTCCCTGCCTGTATGGATGTTTCCTGAAGCCAGCCTTTTAATTCTGAAATTTTGCTTTTGATAAAAGTACGTGACATAAAAGCTCAATGCCATGCTTCAAATTCTTCTGACTCCAAATGGAAATCTTTATTAAAACTACATTGTGTTTCTCAGTATATGAAATAGTATATTAGGCTGATAAAATAGCAACACACAATTGGACCAGACTGGCATTGCTTCATGTTTTTTAGGAGAGTTTGTGCATTTTTTTCCTAAATTCCATGTAGCAACATTATTTAGACATTGATATGTGTATATAGCGGTTCTGCAGGGAGGAATCTGTGACCACAGGGAAAAATTTACTGACTGTAACCTGTAAATTATTAGCTTGCTTCTTTTACTTTTAATCTCAGCTATGTCCCAAGTCACTAAATATTACATTTTTTCCTTAAATTCTGGAAAAGTAGCTTACCAGTAATTTCAGCTCAAAATTCAAAACGTTCAAGTGCCTTGAGCATGGAATGCAGATGAGGAAATGATTCGTGAATAATCAAAACTTACCTCACTCATGTTAAAGATCAATTATCATTTTTAAACCTATGCTAGCAAATTCAGAATGTATTTTACATGTCCTCAACAGTTACCTTCAAATCTTTATTTGATCCTTGGCTGTCAGCATAGGTCTAACCAGTATTCTGGTGCAACAAATTATATGACTTCTTTAGGCATCTTTAATCTTTAACTAGGTTGGATTATTTCATTCTATGTATTTGGTTATAATCTTACACAGATTTTTTTTTTTTTTTTTTTTTTGCTTACATTAAGTAATATGTCCACAGAGCATTTTCTTAGAAACTAGAAATTTTATGAGCACATCACTTTGGTAAGCACAGTGGAACACTATAAGCAGTGTTAAGTGGCTGTCATGAAACACCTGTCAAGTTAAGTTGTCTGTCAGAAAGAAAGATTAACTTTTTTTCATTCCTGCTAAATTTTGTGATTAAGTAGTTTCGATTTAGATGTGGAAGCTGGTAAAAAAAACAAAAAGAACCTTTAAAAGAGATACTGACTCGAAGTACCCTAAGTGAGTTTTGTCATTTGTTTTGTCACCTGTGGTTTAAAATTCTTTGGTTTTGTGGTATCTGCTGATAGGCTTCTAAGTCTATGTGATAAAAATCAAAAAAGTAGCAGTGCTTATGGCAGGCAGTATCACAAAGAACAAGTACCTTACTGATGAATAGAAAATGAAGTCTAGTACTTCATTTGACTAAAGGGGGACATTAGAAGGTATTGGTGAGGTATTAAGGTCTGTTGTACAATAGAAAGTTTTTATTTCTTTTTATTGAGAGGACATAGTTAATGATCAGCAACGTCTCTAATACTTTTCCTTTATTGTGATTATTCTGTAGCTTAATTGACAGAAGAGGATTTATACAGCCAGATACGCCGCAATTAGCAGGACCATCAAATGGCATTACCATGTACGGGGCCACGCAATCTCAGAGCAACATGGTAGGAATCATCCCATAGTGTTGTTCATCAGGATTCCTGTGAATGTTTTTCTTCTCCACTTTCATGTGAACTAATCAAGTAATAACTAACTGGATACAGCTGACACACTGGGTGGAATGAGTTGTTTAATAACAGTAAAGAAAAAAAAACCTAAGTCCAAGGCTCTTTTTAATGTACATTTCATGCAGTGTAATAGTTACTGATCATGGATTCTAAAAAAAAAAGAGTCTTTTCTACGCTGTTGGTTTATTGAATATGCTGGCATTTTGACTTTTGCTGTTGACACCTACTGTGATTTGAACTGGAATATTCAAGTATCGTGGACTTACTGTGGTTCGTCATTTTCCAGCTAATTGTTATTTTGTGTGGCACTTTCTTCATACTCTGTTTCTTTCTTTGCTTGTGCACCGTGGTTTTGCATAGACTAATGTATTTTAAAAAGCAAAGATGAACAAAGAGGAGTTTCTAGGGGAGAAATATTTTGAAGAAAGAGCAGGAGGACGCTGAACCTGAACAAAAAATGGCAACTGAATTGTTACAACCAAAGTTCTTTAAACATCTTTGAAACTGTGCCAGTAGTATTTACTTTGATTTTTTGCTGGTAGCATTGGCTATCATAATGGAAGATAGGATTTCCAGTGCCAAGAAGAAGAGAATAATTGGAAAGAGTTCTTTTTCTGAAGGCAACCATCTTGCATATGTGCCTATTTCTGAATTGTTGTCTGCATATCTTCACAGTATGTGGGTTCTAATACTTTGTTAAAGAAGTTGTGAGTTACAGATACCCTCCTTCTGCCAAAAAAGAGGAATCCACGAGGCCTTCTGATGTAGTTCAGCCTTTCTTTTGAACAAAAGAAGAAAAGATGCACTCTTCCCAGAGAGATTAGTTTTAGTGTCAGTGATAAACTCCTGTAAAAATTTTGCTGTAGTTCCTAAGCTGGATTTACTTGATGTTTTGAGAATTAAATAGATTTGTCAGTCTCCTTAATAAGAAAATGTATTACAGACACGGTATTAGGTCTGAATCTTCTGAAGTACAGTTGAGCAGAACAAGGTAATGTTCTATGTAAATTTTACTCAAAATATTGTAACTCTGAAGAGAGAAAAGGGAGTTTAAAAAACAAAACAAAAAAAAAGATAAAGCAAACATTAGAAAAGGGCTGAGGTCTTTCAGGGATTACTCAAACATTCTGATGCTGTCAAGGCTTCTTATTTGTGAGGATCATAAACCTGTCCATGGCATCAAATTGTCTTTATCATTGGAAGAAGTTAGACGCTATCATTATTCCTAGGTATTAATGAGAAGATCTTCGCCAGTTTGGTAGAAAATTGACTACGTTTGTCTCTAGAAATGGAGAAATCTGTTATGGTATTACTTTAAGTCAAACAGGTAGCTGTTACAATTTTAGAGTGTGTTACTCCTAATTACACGAATTCTTCAAAGATTTCTTCTTAAATCCTAGAATGAGCTGGGAAATGAGCTTATATCCACATGAGCTGGGAAAAGCCTGCGTTCTTTAACAGTTATCAGAGTTGCTTGGAAATGTGCAGATTTCACTCCTGAAAATGACCTCTTAGAAAAGCTTGGAAAATGTAATATGTCTTCTTTGGCTTGAAGGAGTACTTTAGAGGACTGTAATTTTTCTCAGGGCGTCTTTTCTCTTGGTCTGTATCCAAGACCAATTGGTTTCTAAGGACTGCTGGCTATCAGCATTAAAATTTCTCCCTTGAGTTTTTTTGTAAACTGTTAAAAAACCGGCTGAGTTTACCCATCTCTCTAATACTCTTTTCCCTTCCCTGTTGAAGGGGATCTATCTGGTACTGGAACTGCTATTATTATGATTTCAGATAAAGACAAAGTGAAATTCCTTGACTTTAAAGGAGTATGTGTAGATCATAGCCATGGACCATAATATTTTTCTAATCACAGAAGTTTGGCCATTTATACACTATCAGAGATATTTATACTACTTTAGCAAGCTTAATTCTTTTTGATTACAAGAAATAAATTAGCAGAAGTCTGAAGTGTGTTTCAGTACACCTTTGTGATGTGTCTCTCTTGATTTTATTGCAGGATGTATTATATCAGGTCTTCATGTCTAGATGTTACCCTGCTTAATCCACAGTGTGCTAAAATATTTCTCCTCATCACTGATAAAAAATAAAGATTTAAATCAGCATATTCTCTCTCACTTGTCTTCTCTTATTCTTTCCCTCTTTCATTTCGCTTTCGTTCCTTGAATCTTTTACAGAATCAGCTAGGTTCAAAAAGACCTTTGAAATTGAGTCCAGCCTATGACCAAACACCACCTTGTCAACTAGACCATGGCACTCAGTGCCACATCCAGTCTTTTCTTAAACACCTCTGGGGTGGTGACTCCACCACCTCCCTGGGCAGCCCATTCCAATGTGTAATCACCCCATCTGTGAAGAACTCCTTCCAAATGTCCAACCTTAACCTTCCCTGGTGCAGCTTAAGACAATGTCCTCTTGTCCTGTCCCTAGTTGCCTGGGAGAAGAGCCGAACCATCACCTGTATTTAATAGCTTTTGTGGTAGTTTTGCCTCTGAGACTTTGAATATTTAGTACAGGATCTACCCTACTCGTGGTAGCAGCCCAGTTTATCACAATCTCAAAAAGTCAGAGTTGTAGCTGTAATTAGTGCTTGATAGACCCATACTGTGATTTTGGGTTTTTTCCTGGTCTTTATAGAAGAGGTTTACTCATGTTCTCTCTGTAGTATCCACGTTGTTTTACTAAAAGCTGAATCTTTATTTACTTTATTACTTGAAGGCTGGAAGCACATAAAATTATTTTCCTGGTGCATTCCCAGTGTTTTTAATTTCTTTTTCAATATAATTTGAAATTAGTCTGGTAAATTCATTAGCCAACTTCTTAATATCCTCATCCTTATGACCATGAAAAGAATGGTCACTTGGAACTCTATGTGGAGTTATTTTTGGAATAATGTGCAATTTCTAAAATATTTCCCTATTGCATTTTATAGGTGATTATTTTTATGAGCTCATCATTAGATTGATTACTCCAGTATTTTCCTTAAGAAATTTTTTTTGTATGAAGCACAGTATCTCACCCATTATGAAAAAATAATTTTCTCTGCAATTTATTCTTTCTCTTTTATTTTAAAGCTTATTTTCTTTGTGTTCTGAAAAAGTTCTTGTTTACCCATAAACCCATGAATTACCACTACTTGGGTCTGGAGCACCGTAGTACTTAATTTTATCTTAAAGCTGGAGTTGATTCTTGGGGTTTTTGGTATAGGGTATTTTATTCTTTAGTATTCCATTAGGGGGAAACAGAATATGTCTCACTTCATGAAGATTTTTTGAGGAATTAGTTTGGTTTATATTTACAATGATATCTCTAGGAGTTCTCTAATGCCTTATAAAGTGATAGACTTTGCTTTGGTTTCACTCTGTGTCAGGACAGGTTTATTTCCTTATTTTTAAGAAATTTCCTTATATTCCTGCATTCCTGGGCATTTCTTCTTCAGTGTATGGGTAGTGTGTCCCAAATTCCCTTGTTTCTAATTCTCCATTTCCTTTCCTGGATGCAAATTCTTTAGTGTTTTCTAACATATATGTACTGCTGAAAATTGTAGGAACTGTAGTGCATGCACAACATTTATTACCAGTGATAACTGCAGGAAAGTCCTCTCCCACATGTTCACTTAAGTATTTCTGCTACTGATCTGGAAATAGATCCAGCTAACTCAGGGAGCGTTAACTCTGACCGTCCTTTATTTTCATTTTTGCATTATTAGGAGTAAGTATTTCTATCATGACAATAACAGAGTTGGCAAGGACCACAACCCCATTTTTCTAGGAGTTTTGTGAGTGTGTTTCCTTGTATATTTACTGATGTACTTCCCAGATGGCCAGAAGAAAACTCAGGGCTCTTACCAAGTCAACATTACCACAGTCAAGGTTCATAGAGGTTTTTCCTTAATGCATTTTACTTCACAGGTAAAATGGGTGGCAGGCACATGCAAGTAAATCAGTTTCAGCATTTGCTTTGGGCTGAGATATGTTTTAGGAGCAATTCTTTTGATAATGCATGTTTACTGCATTTTTATGAACTAGATTTATTTTAGAAGATACACCCCTGGAATGCACCCAAGTTGCTCTAAGCATTCTCAGACTTTCATTCCATAAGAACAAACAGTCTCCAATCTGAAGTAAAGTCTCTGGGCCAAGTGTAGCTTCCCGTTTGGCTTCAGAAGTGTTTCCATTCATAGATCTACTCATCATGAATCTCTACTCATCTACTGCCACTGTACTGCTTGATAGTAGAGCCATTGACTTGTTGGGGCTTGTGGCTCAGCTGTTGCACAGTATCCACAGCACATTGAATTTGATTGTGAAATCCTATACCTGCTGGGAACACTTACACAGCTCTATCCCTCCACTCTTTGCCAGTTGTTGTATCCAGAATGTGGTATTTCAGCATTCTTCCTGTAACTTCATACCGCTGTCAGCCTCTTCTGAATTCTGTGTTGTTTGTACTTTATTCAGAGTTTGTGAGACTACTCAACCTGCTTTTTTTCACCTTCTGGAGAACTGCAACAATTCTTGAATGTTATTAGCATTTAGGAAATTTTAAACTAAGTTTATTTAATATTTAAAGTAAATAATTCTGATTATTTCAAAATAGTCACATTTATAAGTGTGAAAAATATATTGCCATGTACAACAATATCATCATATTTTTTGTGTAGCTTAGGAAAAAACATTTTATTCAGAAAAAAAAGTATTTTTTCTTAATTGTTTGTATTTATTGTGAAATAAACACAGAATTCTAGGTTTTGTCCGATTTGCTTCAATTCCTGCCTTTTTATGTGGAAATAGAGATATCTAAAAATCTCTGTGCATATATTTAGTTGAACTTCTGTACTTGTAGAACTTACTAAACTTATCCTACCTTGAGAATCTGCTGTTTCTCTGAAACAGTGGAAATTTTAAGTGAAAAATAAAGTCAGCATATTTGAAATAAGAAGATGCTGGTGGAATAATTTTTGCAGTAGTTATTGAGATTTTAATGCTCAGCTTCCTTTTTGTTACAATCATAGGCTTTTTTGTTTTATTTGAAATTCTGGTGTTAGATAATTCATGTGATAAGTAGCAGCTAAGACTTCCTGCCTTAAATTGCATTCAGTCAAGAGTGAAATAACGCAAATAACAAAAAACCACCATGCCAACCCTATAACAAATATGATTTCGTTGTTTTTATCAGATGTTTTTGAGAGCCTCATAGAACACACATAGTTTTTCTGCCTTAGACCCCACCATAGTTCCCTTTCTAGAAAACTCTTTACAGCCTGTATCTTCCTAAGGATTTTGTGCTGATCCCTCTTGAACAGACAAGAAAAAGAAAACCTGAAATTGATCTAAATGAAAGGAGAGGCTTTGGGGAAGTGACAAGTGCATGGAAAATGAAGAGATATTTAGCACCTCAAGTTATAACACTGTTTAATGGAGCTTTATGAGGCTACTTTATCTTTTTGATATTAATTTAACTGAAATGCAGTAGCATTCCTTACGAAGAAAATTAATTTAGACTATACAATGAGTTCAAGTAAATTATCTTCAGCTAATACAAAGCTATGTGCTTGTATTGCCTGGAACACGTTAATGATTTCCTTTGGAAGATCAGAACTGAATGTTCACTAAAGCAATAAGTCAGCTGCTAACATTATTTGTTTTCAGTGTACCCCAGTGGTTATAAGCATTCCTTTGTTATTTAACTTGTTCTTTGGCTACCACCTTTCAGAGAAAATAGGTTTTGTTGGTCTTTTTGAAGTTTGAAAATTCAGTTAACATATTTTTTTAAGGTCTGCATGGCAAGGTTGGTTGAAGTTTTAAATTAAATAAGCAGGTGTGAATAACAGGATATTAATCAAGCATGAGTTATTCACAACGAATTACTAATTGAAAGCTTGACTTTAAAAGATGCTGACAGTTTTCTTCTTAGTAAGGTACTTAAGCAAGGTTATGGCTTTAATCCTGTGAGTAATCCCTCTGAAATGATAGGGAACCACTTCAGTTGTTTGGCTGGGGCTGTTCATCATTTTGTGGGGCAAAGATTGCTTGCAATTTATGTGGAATCAATTTATGTAACAGAAGACCAGTCCATTTGTCTTTCTGCAAGCAGAAGTCTTGGAAATATGTACCTGAGTAAGGATTGAGCTTCTGCCGGTCAAAAGTAATTGGTCTGGGAGTCCTAAACCACTTAGATGTGTTTTAAACACTACCTATCTCTTATGACCAAGTAGTCTGCTTGCGCACTTGCTGAATGTTAGGTGTGTGCATCCATCATTTGGCTATTCAGTGGTGAAAATGGAGAACCTGAAAATAAGAGTTACTTTAATTAACCATTGTTTATCGTGGTTTTCATCATACCATAAAGGAGGCAAAAGTCTTCCCATGAGTTTTCAGTGTGGCACAGTGGCATATTAAACTCAAATGGGCATTTTAGGGAATTGCCCATTTTGTAACAACGTTAGTAACAATGGTTATGGTCAGGAATATCTGAACAGATAATGGATCTGTAATATGTAGTAATTTGATAAAAATCTAGTAAGTCAGTCATAGAGCAAAACATACTGCTTTAACAGAATACTTGAAATAACAGTGAATATGATGTCTTGCCTCTGGATATGTCTTTTATTCTGCTTGCTTGCCTCCAAATGTCCTTCATTGCATTTGTAGTTGTATTTACTGGTTGTAGTTTTTTTCTTACCCAGCAGAGCAGTACTTTGGCAAATTAATCTACAAGCTTTTGAAAAACTGCAATGTTATAATTGATCAGACAATAAATTAAATACTTTTTACTTAGGACCTCTCAAAAATCATTCCAATTCACGTTAAAGAAACTTAATTTGGCAGTAGGTGTACTACCCACTTAGCTAGCTGGACATTATTAAAATGCACACCTCTCTTTTCATCTCAAGGAATGAGGGGTAATTTTGTATAAACTGTTTTTAGGAATTGTGTCGAGCCAAAAAAATCAATTTCTGGTAACACTCAGTAGCTTAACTGGATTTATATAATGCTGGATTTGGCTTATTATTGAGACAGTGCTTGCCAGAAAACTTGTGTTTTGTGCCTTGATTCATCACATTGTCAGGATTAATCAAGAAACAGCCTAAAATTCATTAAGATTGATCTCGATGCATCATCTGCACTGCTGCCTGGCTTCTACACATCCTCTGGAGTATGGAGTACAGTGTAGGACATTCTCTAGAATTTATATATAATGTATTAAATTGTGACGGGAAAAAATTTTACTCATGGAGCTTTATTACTAACTGTGTAAGAGATCTCTGTCAGAAGAATTAACCTCTGGGGTAGGTTAATTCCTACATGTGAAGACCAGTTAAAAGGAAAAAATTGCCTAGTGTTTTTTAAAGAACCCTTAGATGAACACTGCAAATGTATATCATCATTTTCTTTGATAATAATCCAAAGCATTGGCTGAGTTATGCATGCCTTTCTTTTTTTTTCCTGGGCAGCATGCAATGGGATGTTTGGGTGGCTAACCATGGAATGATACTAATGGCCTTCTTTTTTTCTCTTCACATCCCATTCTTTTCCATACCTTTTTATCCATATCCTCCATCTTTTTTCCTCTGTTTTGTTTTATATGATTTTGACACCCTTCCATCCTACAGTGTGACCAAGATCAGTGCATTCAGAGCACTAAATTCGTTTTGCAGGCTGCTGCCACCCCCCTCCTACAGAGTGAGCCAAGCATAACTAGCGAAGAGCTCCCTTTACCAGGAAAGACTTCTCTCAGTGGGCCTTGTGCAACTCTGACTCTAGGGCAACCAACACCACCATCCTCTATGCCTAATCTCACATCAGATTCAGGTCTGACAGACATCATACCATTAAAAGAGGAGCACGAAGGCCATCAGTTCCTGACTCCTGAAGAAGCGCCATCGCCGCCCGGGTTGCTGCCCAGCGGGAGCCCCATCGCGCACAGCCGCACCATGCATGTCCTGAGCCTGGCCAGCCAGGACTCGCTGCACGAGGACTCCGTGCGCGGCCTCGTGAAGCTCAGCTCAGTTTGAACAGCTTTTCTGAACACCACACCGTGTCCTGGTGTCTCTACAAATCTGTGCTTGACAGGAATGACACTGCATTACCACTGTAAGGCTTCGTAACATGCCTGTAATGGAAATTTTATCACTTAATGGAGTCTACTAAAAGGACAAATTATTTTTTTCAATGGAGCTATGGCATTTTTTTGACCAGGTTGTTAATGGTTGTGCTTTGATGGTGACTGCATTTTACTTTTAAATAAAACCAGAAAAGGTCAATAATCTCATTTCCTGAAGCTTGGGTACAGCAAGTTGGAAGTCAGCCTGTAGCAAACACCATGTACAGTACAAAAGAGAGAGATTCTTGGATGTAAGTGTCATGCTCTGTGTTCTATGCTCTTGTAATACACACTTGTTACGGCTTACCACACCTGTGGCCAGAATGATCTGCACTTACATGTTATGCTACCAATATTTGAGATAGAAAATTGCCATTCCATTTGTTAATACAAAATAAAACAAAAGACTGCAGATGTGGATTTGCATGCCACGCTACAGTATGTGTTACAGTGGTGTTGGTATTAAGAGAAAGTGCTGCTTTTTTATTTGTGACTTTGAAAGTGCTGTTTCGTTTAAAGACAGTACAGCAAACAAATGAATGGACTATATTTTTTGAATTTATTAAATTTTATTTTAAATTAATCAGTGGTGCCTAGAAGATGATGAATTACTGATTTGATCATGTTGCATATCATTTAACCTTCTGTTTAAGTGTTTAAGTGAGGTATTGTGTTGTGCCATACCACAAGATTCTTCCACCCCCTAATGTGATACAGTTACCTGTGGACCTCCAATAAAATGACATCCTCTATTTTGTGGACGTGTACAGTTATCCTTGCACAGTTTTCATGGGGCCAAGAGGGGGAAATCATGACTTGTTGACACAGTTTGTAAAGATTTGACTGGAATATGTGTACATGATAAAACTAGAGCTATGGAGGAATAGCTGGTTACAATTAGGATTGCTTCACCATTTTTTATGGTTTTGTTTGAGCTGTGTATTTGTTCCCATAGGAGATCTTTATTTGGAACCAGTAGAATTAACCTCTGCTTGCACTGTAGTTCAGTGTGGCTGAAGGGTGAGAGGCTTAAGGTTCAAGACAAAGGCAGAGCTTAGTGAAGTAATCTTAAATGAATAATAGTCTGTAGCCCTTTCCTGGCCATTGTTCATTATTTGTGTTTGTCCTTTGATATTTTAAATGGAAATTTGATTTCATGGAATTCTTCTGTGCTTTTTCTTTGCTTGCTTAAGTAAAGTGCAACTAAAAGGCTGAAGAGAATTTTATAAGTATTTTTTGTGACAGCTGAAGAGAACCTTAGGTAAGCTGAAAAACTGTAATAGCTTTAATACTGTACTTACCTGCTTTTCAGGGTGTGGAACCTGGATTCTTCTCTTCCCAGGACAAATTACATGCAGAATGGGCTTTATCTGATGTTTCTGTGGCATGAAAGCATTTGCCAGTTAAGAAATGTAACAGTTCTGTATTGATGACCATGGTCATTCACTGACTCCAAGCTAAAAAATCTTTTTTCTTTTAACATTTGTTATTGAAATTTAGAATAATCAGCCTGCGGAAAATCCTTCACCCCTGCTAGTGAAGATTAAGACAAAATACTGACAGAATCCCTACTCCTATAAGATTTCACGAGCAGTCTGTTTCTAAAACTGATTATGTTACCTTGGACCTAATTCAGTGTGTAGAACATAGCTAGTGCTTTCTCTCTGTAAGAGCCAGAATGGGTCCACCAAAGAACCTCTGGCAGACAAATCTCTCCTAGTTTTTTGAGCCACTGAAGAAGCTCTGGCAGATAAGTCTGTCCCAGCTATTGTAAACCACCTTCCCCATATTTTCCAGAAGCTGGGACAGTCTGGAGTTCTTTCTACCAGCCAAAGTGTAGTGACAGACATGTCCCAGTTGGCTGCTCTCCCAGTGAGCCATGAGTTTCAGCACTTCTGTGTCTGCTCTTGAAGAAGTCAGTGATGCTCATCTTCTTGATTTCACCTTTCCCTGACACAGCTTCTTGGGTATGAAGCCGTGATCATCTGCATTAAAGCAGGCAGTGGATTGAGGGCTGGAGATACTGGTCTAATAGACCTGGGGAAAGAACCCCAGCTTTGCGTTTGTAGACTAGTACTTGATGAATCATTCTGTTCTCTAATAGCTGTCTGTGGGTAGTTAACTGTGGATGCATTACTCACTACTTAGAAGAGCAAGTCAAATATTTTTAATGTGGTATCAAAACTTTCCATTTGTACAAGTCATGATGAGGATGATTATTTTAAGGAAATTGTTCTTTTTAAGTGTCCCTGAAATAGCAGATGGATTTTTTGTTTCCAAGAATACCGGCTTCGTGACAACATTTGTATGTCACTGCCACTAGGGAGTAGTGAAGAAGGCTCTGTGCACAATAAAATTAGTGTCAGTTTTAACATGAAAGGGAAGGGAGGGGGACAGGATTAGAGTCTTTATGCTGTTTGCCTTGTGCTCATACTTTTCACCATCATCTTTTGAACCTTCTGTTTTGTTTACACGGGAAGTGTAAGAATTACAAAACATGGTGGAAACAGATGTGCTGCTTCAAACACACTTGTTCAGGTGACTTTCTTTTAGTTTTTAACTTGACACTCCTTTTTTCTAAATGTGCTGCCTATGTTTTTAAATTTGGTTTTTGAGAATATACTGAATACTTTGAATTCGTTTATACATTTATGTCGCCCCTATTTTAAGTCTCTTTTCCTCCCCATCTGTCTGTTCTAAATGGTGACATCTTGAAGCTCCCAGACATGCCTGCCTTGCGAGGACATCTGCTGGAAGGCTTCAGAACTAAGTCCTAACCCATCGGGATCGGTAATTGCAGCCTTTGACTGGCAGCGGTCAGTGGTTCAGCA
>NW_005054316.1:6494452-6505315 GCF_000277835.1 Geospiza fortis | reverse complement strand
CAGCAGCAGGTTGATCACAAAGGTACCTCTAACAGGGCTTTTGGATGCTTCCCCTCACCTCCATCACACCTGTCTTCAGTTCTGGGCACTCTCTTCGTTGGAACTTGTGTATATATCTGGAATGAGTCAGCAAAGTAACTATTCATCAGCTTCTCTACAGATTTGATTGTTGATATTTTATTTTGAAGTATGTTTACAGAGCATGCACACTGAGGATCCAAAATTAGAATCCTTGTGAGTACTGCACGGGGTTTTTTCTATTTTTATTTTCTGTGACAGTATACTACTATTAAATAGCTCTTTCCATGTTTGATTTATAAATCTAGAATAAAAATTGATATTTTCAGAAGAGTAATTTTTTTTCCTTAAAAGCCTGAAATCTTTGAATGTGTAAAAACTGCTTTGGTTTTTTTTAAATAATATTTTCCCCTTCCAGTTGTCTATATAATCTTCTTTGTAGAATGAAATACAGTGCTTCATAAAATTTTTTAAAGCTCTTTGTTTTTGTGATTTCTCAAAGATATTTCTATCTTAAAGTGAGTTTTGTATTCATAGCAGTTAAACAGTAATGTAATAAATGTCCAAATGTTACTGTATTTTCCTATTATAGTATATCCTTTGGTAACTTTTTGTTCCTTCCTGTGAACTCATGATACAGGTAGATGTATTTCTGCATTCCTTAAAAATAATCTTATAGATGGAAGATTAGCTGGTTTGCAGTTGTGTGCATCCTAGACAATGTTCCCAGAAGATCTCATAAACCCAAAGACATAAGACATGGGTAAGGCAAATTTATGAGACACGTCTCACAGGTGTGATGACCAACTTGTGGTAATGTAGATTTTTCCTATTTTTTTCAGTCTATTCAATGATTGTAACAGTTCACAGTACCTAAATGGTTGCTAATGTTCAAAATCCTAAACAAAGGGTCTTCACTGGAGAGCCAACAAAATTGAGCTTCTATTTGTCTTTTAGTTCCCAAATTCAATACAGTTTGAAGAACAACTCAGCAACGTTGTAGAGAGATATAGTCCTTACTTTAGTTATATTCTAGTTTAAATGATATGTGGGAACTGTCATGTATTTGTTGACTTATTCCTTCTCTCCCTTCCCCTCCTTATCAGCAGTGGTAATCTGAAGCTGAACATGGTATGTTAGGCCATAGGCCATTCTGAGTCTTGGTATTAAAAGCCAAATGATCCCATTTTAGGGACTGCCATGAAATGAAGTAGTATACTTCAACACAGTTTTAAATACTCCTAGGCCCAAAATATGAATGAAGTATGTTTTAGACAGTTGCATGTGGATTTAGCTCACTTAAATTAGAGCTGTCCTAGTTTTCAGGATTCATCTGGGTCAGGGCTCCCTGATTTTGGTTGCCTGCCTGCAAAGACGTTGCAGTTTGACATCTGAGTGCACTGCCTGGGCTACCAAAAGGCTCATGAGATTAAGTGAGCTATTTAAACCTGTGGATATCTAGATTAATTATGAGTCATTGCAGCAATTCAGTTCTATCACCAGAAGGCAGCTGTCTGTTAACATTGAGCTACACAGTTTGAAAGTTGATGACAAACAAGACAAGTTGGGGAGAACAAGTTTTGGATGTTCTAAGGAGATTAAATAGGAGTTTGTTTCTAAGGCAGGTCAGAGAGGACAGGAATAAGAAGGTGAAAGGGAGAAAGAGTGAAAGCAGAACAGAGATTATCAGGCGACATGGAGGAAAAGAAGAATTACCTGTAAGCTGTGGAGGGCAAGGGAGGGGGTAGAAACAAAAAAGCCTCATGGGAAAGAAAATTAGGACGGCTGTCAATATTGATCAAACAATATTTTTTAAAAACCCAAAACAGCAATTACTCAATGATATCCTTGTTTGTGGTTTTGTTTTTAATTTCTTAAAAGTCATTCTAGAAAAAGAACAAGGTCAGACTTTTGAGAGAAAGTGATTGTAGGAAGATGGTAAGGAAAATGTGAGAAGTTAGTTTGCCCTCAAGCTCCTCTCCCTTAACATCTTTTTCTATTTCTGTTTTGAAAACACATCTGTAAATATAAAAACAGATGAAGTCTTGGCTCCTTAGAAGTTGACAGCAATATAAGGACACTGACTGTGATAAAAATGGGAATTGCTTTAGCATTTTGTATTTCCATACTGTTAATCATTTAAACATTCTGTATTTCCATACCAGAAGTGCCATTGCCTTGGAAAAATGAGTGGGGTAATATGGTTTAGTGTTTCTTGGTGATGCCTTAATTAAATTTGCCCATCCTTTAGTGGAGAGTTTTCCTAAGCAGTAGTCTCACCAATTTAACATGAAGCCTGGAATTCAGTCAGAATTTCTGTGACTGTTGTGGAAATTGGAATTCAGACTACAGGCTAGATAAAGTTTGTGGTTTGAAAACTGAAAGATCTGTCCCACGGGGATGTATTTACTTTGCAATGTATAACAAAGTCAGTTCCACTGGCAGCAGGATGTTAATGACAATGTTATCTGGATGTATTTTATGCACTTTGCAATTTTAGCTACATTGACACTTTTGGAAACCTGGAAAAACAGAACCAAGTTTAATCCTAATATAATTAAAATCTCCTCAAACCCAAAGTGGTAACAGCTGCTGGAACTTACCTGTGTGTATTTAGGTGTGGTTACAGAACAGGCACGAAGGAACCACCTTAAAACAGCTTGGCTGAATGATCTGTGATGTGAGGAGAACTCTTATAGCCTTTAGCTTCTTTTAAAAGCACCATCTACAACTGAGAAAAGCAGGCTCTAAAGTGTCTCGCTTTGAGGTTGTGCTCTGCAGTCTGTCCATGGCAATCTGCAGGGTTTTTTAATTATTTAATAAACTTCTGATAGGATAAGTCAGGACTACTAAAAACAGTTTACACAAATCAGGAGGAAAAAATCAAAATGCTATTTTTTATTATTTCTATCACAAGACTTCACAATAGCAATAGGTTCATGCAGTTGATATGAGATTACTTGCTGTGGATTCCACATACTGACCCATACATGTAGGAAACCATCCTGAAAAAAACCTAAAAAATTTGTATCGACAGCCTAAAATGTTATGGAAAAGGAATATATTGGTGAGGAGGGAGCAAGAAGACTTAATCAGAATGTTCTGGATATAAATGCCTGGGACTAAGTTTGTTCTGGCCTTTGGTTGAGTATGTATCCACATATGTATTTTAATGCATTTTGGAAATCTGTTTTCTTGTTACCTCTGCTTAGCACTTAGACTCATTCCATGGAGCAGTCTTGTGAAACAATCTAGATTTCTTTTAAATAGAAAATCAACCAGAAGGTAAGTTCCAGCAGCATACCTAATGCAATCCAAGTGCTCACAGGACCAGACTGGAGCTGGTCCAGAGTTTCTGTCCTCAAAACAAGTACAGTGTGGGCATGAGGTGAGCAGCACCAAATGTTTTGCTGCAGAAATCTATGCATATAAAACTCACTGCTTGTGAAAGTAGGTATAACCAGTGGATTGATTTTCCAACTGGCTTGTATTGTTCCTCTGGTTCATACTGCTGAAGTTGTGCTTTCTTAGCAAAAAAAAAAAACCAACCCAAAGCAAAACCCCAAGAACCTAGTATCTGTCGAAATTAGCTTTTATGAATTCATATGTTGTTTTTCTTTAAAATATAAAAAATAATTCTTATATGAACAATGTGCTGAAAAAATGCTCCTCAAAGTTTGTGAAATGCAAGACTAACGCCTGCATTTCAAGGATGAGATTTCAGTAGCATTATATTCCTCTGTAAACTGCCTATTCACTCTGACCACCTGTCATCTAGAAATCTAGTGGCCTCTTTTCTGGTCCGTATGAGTTTGGTTAGTTGATGAGCCTTAGCAGGAATTATTATAAGGAGATGGCTTCTGCTTTGTTTTAATTTATGCAAGTCTATTTGAAGAGTTTAAAGTATGTTTTATTTCAGCTATTTATGTTGTTGCTGAATTGTGGCAAGTTTTTTGTCTCTGCTCAGTAGGCAGTTGCTCTGATCTTATATCCTCAACACAGTAATTAGTGATCCTGATGCCTCAGGAATGGATTCATGTTTTAAGACTGATGGTTGCATATTGTCTTCCTACATTCTTCTGCTGGCTGTAATGACAGTTGCATCCTACAGAATTTTACTGACACATATGTCAAGGATAATTAAGGAGCACTGATTAGATTACATGCCTAAAAATTCTTTAAGAGGTGCATTTCTCCCACTGACTGTAAGGAAAGAATATTGAGTTGCATTAAAGAAAACAGAAACGTGGTGTAGCATGTTGGCTTTTATCTAGTCTCATTCAAGCAGTATCACATTCACACAAACTTGTATTTGTGGTCACCCTACAGTTTGTGGAAAAGCCACATGAGTGTGAAGATGTCACCTTAAAGTTTTTAATTCGGTGTCTTTGCACCGAGGTACACAGCAACGAGGTGTTAATAGCACAGTTCAGTGACAGGTGCATTGCCTTTTCATTAAAGGAAAATGAGTGGGGAATGCTGCCTGCAGCCTGCTACGTGAGTCACAAGGGCTGTGTGCAAATCAAGCACACATACAAGCCTAAAATTTTCAACTGGTCAGTGTTTTTGTCTTAGTTAGAGACTAGCTCTTGACCCAGCATGCTGTTCGTGTTATCCGTGCTTCAACATCTGCATTGAAGCCATTTGTTGATTCTGAGAATTCTGTGCCAAAGCTCACTGTAAGTAATCAGTCTCAAAACACATCAATTTCTTGATTTTTCTTCAAGCTACCTTTTGCTTATTTCTCAAAAAAAAAAAAAAAAAAAAAAAAAAAAGAGGAAAAAATTTTTTTACAAATGGTTCCCCAGGGTTATAATTAGGCAGTTTTATATAACCAAAATGTTTGAGCTATCATGAATTAAAGGACATGCAGTGTGACATGATTAGTTATTAAGATTAAATTTACAATTTGTAAGTAATTTAGAAATAAAACCACATGCATGTCTTCGTGTGAAATCACAATTTTGGATATTTGTCTTGAGAGTGCTGGTAAGTTTAGATAAGTGGAATTTCCAAAAGAAAAAGATAGCACAGAGGCCAAAATCTCTGACTTAGTTCAGGCAGCCCCACATAATTAAAGGCTTAGTATTTTTTTTGGTTTTATGATTTCAGGAGTTACATAAATGGCAAATACTGTGTTTGTGCAACAGCATTCTTGACATGTAGACTCTTGTACTTAAATGAGCCATATTTTATGAGCAAGATAGATTGAAAGACCAGTGTACTATTCTTGAGTGTAGAAAGTCTGTGTGATTTTACTTTTTTAAAACATAGCTTTCCAATACTTTGTTCTGTTATATTTGATGTCGTGTAATCTATATCAAAAACCAAACAAATATCCAGATTTGTTGTCTCAATAAGGTGTTTAGCTGATTTCACAGGGCCTGGTGTTTTCCCAAGACATTATGATCATGTAGATCTGAGGTGCTTTTTCTGTCCTCACAGATTTAGGCACTGTTCTGCTTTATTTACTGCTCAATGTTACAATTATCCTAATGGATAATGCAATTGCCTACAGTTCTGCCCCTGTCAAGGAGCAGGAAATCTTTCCAGGCTTTTTTCCTGTTACTTGAGTTTCATACTTACCTCTACAGTTTCTCCTGCACTTCCTTATTCTAGGTTTCTAGATGTTCTTCTCTCCTGCTCTGTTTTTCTGATTTGGTTCTAGAACAAGGTGTTTTGCTAGGAAATTTAACCTAATGAAACTTTAGCTGTGTTTCTCTTTTGATTTCTAATTGTAGCTCTTTCAAGGAGGGATCAGCTATAAAGAGAGTTTCAAATGTTCAGTTCTTAGATTGGAAGCTGGTGAGGTCTGTAGCCTTCCACTGGGCCTCAGGTGTCGTATCTTCTGTTTGAGACAGGACTTGATGTCTGGGGGGGTCCCCACTTGTGTAGATCTTTTTTAGTTTCCTCAGTGAATGTAAGAATTTACAGGCATAACAAAGATGCAGTTATATTTATGATCGAGTGAGTGTATAAATTGAAACTTGTTCTGATGATGCATGACCTGAAAAAGGTTTTCCTCGTAGTTGTATGAATTTAAAGGAATAGGGAATAACAAAATTGTATTGGATTTGTCAATGAAATACATTTCAAAAGCAAACAAAAAGGCACATCCAATTAACATGGGAAAAGAGCTCCTCTGCACTGTGAGATTTTTAAAGGAGGCCTTTTTTTCTGGCCACACTCACCTTTGTTACTTACACTCAACTGTCACTTGTCATAACTACTCATTTTTGTGTTTCCATTTGCTTTCTAAATTCGGAACACACCAGTTTTGACTCTGAGCTAGGTGATGGAAGAATATACTGCCTCTCTCTTTCCATTTTAAGGGTATTGGTTTCCTGCCCAAGACTCATATTTTCTGATTCTCTTGCCACAGCAGCATGACCATCTCCCACAGCAGCATGACCATCTCCCACAGCCTTGTAATGCTCACATATGTATAGATATGGAGATAGATATAGATAGATATAGATATAGATATAGATATATAGATAGATATAGATACAGATGATATAGATACACACATGCATGCTCCCTGTATTGCTCCAGGGGTTTGTTGTGCTCTGGCTGCCCTGCTCTGTGTTGGCTTTAGCTGAACTTCTCAGGGATGCTGCCAGTCCTCTGTCCTGCCTCAGGCTCGCTCAGCACACTGACAGAAGCCCGTCTCCACCCCCCATACAGCAGCTTGCTGTCATCGTTCTCTGGCAACTCCAAGGGTTTTAGGAGGATCCACACCCTAAAGCTCAGGCTGAGTGCTTGAGTCTGTTTTTCCTTAGCAAACCCTTCTAAACAGTCTGCTCAGTTTTGCTCTATGCTTTGGCTTTCTTTGCAAGCAAGTCCACTGTAGCATGGACTTTTATCCACACACATGTAATGCTGAACCTGATTTTGTTTTCCTGTTCAAAGAATATAAGCCACAGAGTAGACCTTTGTTCAGTATACTTCTGCAGCTCCCCTGTGTTTCTCAGTTTTTTCTAAAGTAATTCTTTGAGCTCATTTGAAAGTCTGCTGAAAGCTTCAAGATAGCAGATTACTTTGTGTAAGTAGCTTGGTGGACAACTCAACCAGTAAATTATTTAGTGCCTGTCTTTCCAGAAGGGCTGAAGCTAGGTTATGTGTTCTATAATTCAGAAAATAGTTAACACTTGAGTGAACAGGTACATACAAAAAGAAACATGACTCACCCAGTATTAAAGTAAATCTGTTGCTTTCAGTTGTAATTTTTTGTCCTTCATCATTGCTCAATGTTCCTCATTCTACGTTAAATAAAGGATGTAGGATTATGCACCCAGATCTAGTAGATAACAGGAACAGCAACAACTCCATTTAATTGTAGCATTTAAAACCTATTGAATTATAAAAACTGATGTTGTTTGTTCTTTTTTCTTCCAGAATAACTGCTCATTTCAGTGCAGTTGGGTTCAGTGATGTGCTATTTCAGTCCTCCAAAAAATTTGCTGCTTCTTTTCCTGTGAAAATATGGATTTGCAGAAGGGGTCTGTGCTGTAGATAAGTGTGTTATCCAATCATCTTAATATGCATCTTTTCCATTAGTTTACTGAAGTATAATTCATAGCTGCTGTTTTATTAAAAAGGAAAGTTTCCATACAATAATTGTGCCCACTTAAAATAATATGGGAAGATTGTAGTGTAATTTTTAGTAGTGAAACTGAAGAATTGTGGTGAAACTGAAGAAAAAACACTGTGAAGTGTGCCTTCACATGTGGCACCTGTGCAAAATTGTGGTCTCTATGTCTTTATGTTGTGAAGACCTTGTTCTTAAAATGGGAGATTAATTGGCAATTAATATATTTATCAATCAAAGAAAACGAATTGCTTTATTCAGGACCTGATGTAGACAAAATTAGCAAAATGGTGTGAATAGAAAATAGTTTGGTAATAATTCCCATGAGGAAAAAAAGGACCCCACTTCCCCAATTTTGTCTGCAGTCAAGATCATCTGAAAGTCTTTTCATACCTACCTGTAATGCTGCAAAACTGGCTAAGCAATTGATGGTTTTACCCATTGCATGTAACAGGAGTTGGAAGCTAACACACATGGTATTATACAAAACTTCATCATCCAGTGGTTTGATCAGCCAAGATTTAAATAAGATTAACAAGTAGGAAAAAAGTCCCTTTTCATTTGATCTCCTTATTGCATTATCCGCCAAGCTTTGAGTCACCGTTGCCTCAGGTTAATGTTTTAAAAGAACAATTAAGTAAAGAGGTTTGCATCGATGCAGGGTTCAATTTTTAAATTATAGAGTCAGTGGTGCTCTGCAGTGCTGAGAGTTAGATGTGTGTGTGACCTAGCAAACAGATTACATTTTTGTTATCCTCTCTTGTTTGCTGCTTTAATGTTGCCTTCAGTAAATTCTGGGATTTGGAGTTTTTATTTGTGTCTCATAATTTCCAAGAAAATAAGAAGCTTCTGTGTCTTTCAGGAAATTAGCTGGGGATTTTTTTCTGCTTGAAGCCTCCCAGTCTTAAAATTGGTGTCATTTGTTCTAATTTAATCTATGTTCTAGGCTCTGGGAATGGAAAGTTTAGCTCTACAAGGAGGCAAAATATGGGTTTCAAGTGTGTTTTTTGTTCCCTACTCCCATTATCATTGTGAGGAAACTAAATTAGAGGTGTGTGGCCCTATCAAGTCATTAAACAGATGTTAGTACTGCAGTAGGTTATGTCTCCCAGGAAACAAAATATATGGGTTGAGTGTTAAACCCCAGATTAAATTCAGGAAATAGTTAGTGAGAAGGAGTATTGCTGGAAGGGACTCTGAAAGCTTCAAGTCCATCCTTGTGTCCCGAGACATACAAATGTCTCAGTCCTCAGTTCAAGCCTGAACTGTTTGTGGTTATATTGTGTTTAATGAGGGAGACTCTCCAGGCTCTCACCTTCTATTGCTTCAGCAGCCTGAATTCATTAGACATGTTTTCTTAGGGTCTCAATTAAATCTTAAATTTTATTTCCTCTGAGTTTAGATTAAATCTCCCACAAGGTGACTGGTTCCTATTATCCCTCATCAT
The DNA here is from genome assembly GCF_000277835.1 of Geospiza fortis. Classification (NCBI taxonomy): domain Eukaryota; kingdom Metazoa; phylum Chordata; class Aves; order Passeriformes; family Thraupidae; genus Geospiza; species Geospiza fortis. The sequence continues at coordinate 6,496,259 of NW_005054316.1, read as the reverse complement.
GGCTGTTGGGGGCATGTTGGGCTGGCAGCACTTTTCTTGGAACTGGCACCTGTGTTCTCCTTGAGCAAAGGTGTCACTGGTTTGCTCTGGTGAGGCTCCAGCTCTCTGACCATGCTCATTCCCCTTCTCCCACCTCCCTGGACTGGCAGCAATCCCATGGAAGGCCAAATCTGAGACTCTGAGCCCCAGATCTTTACTGAAGAACTGCTACCCAGCCAGCCCTACTTGCTTATGTTCTGCACTTTTTCCATAGGACACTTGGAGCTGTTTTGTAAAAACTGTAGTAACTGTAGTTTTTTAGGGAGGCTTTATTAATCCTGCTTGTAAAAGTCTTCAATGGACATCTTACTGGATTTGATTTTATTCTGGTGGGATTTTTTTCCTAAGATGCAATAAAAGCGACGAAAATCTGAACAAGTACTTAGATCCTATTATCTCACCAAAAACATGGGGAAAATAATGGAGATTTTAAATAACTTCATTTCTGTGGATGCATTATGGCAGTCTGTTGATGCCATTTCATACAAAATTCCTCATACAACTGGTATAATTATTTTGAAAGAAAACTTGTCTTCATAATACAGTTTTGAAAAAGTTTGGATGCAACACAGTTCAGCAATGGAGGTCTGTTGGGAGATGGATGGGGAAGGAAAAGGAAAGAAGGAAAGGGATGAAGAAGAAGCATATATTTCTACAGGCATGAACTATTACCTGATTTAAGTCCAAGTAAGAAGGTTATTTGTACATAGTTCTGCACTTTAGGGTGTGTTGTGCTGAAATCATTTGGATATATGGAGTCTGTGCTTTGCTTTTACAGGCAAGTTCTGCTTGCTTAGCACAGAGTAAACAAATTTCATGCTCCAGCAGCTGCCTCCTGATTGCTCTGTGGAAAGGACCTTAAAAGCAGCAAATCCCCTGCTCTCACCCCAGAGAAAATAGTATAAATATCAAATACCTAACCAAATGGAACATAGTGTGTAGTTTCAAGCCGCCTACCATTTGCTAGGCATTTGTGGATTTGCAGTGTTCATTTAGTCCCTCAGGCTCCCTTCTCAGTCATGGGGAGCACCAGTGCTTCCCAGTAATACTGCAGTAAGTGCTGAGTCCACTTGTTCTGATGTGAAATATCCTGGGGTTCAGCTGCCCCAGCAGAGGTCTGAGCATGCAGACTGGTCAGTTCAGGGGTCCTTAGCTCCCTTCTCCACATAGCTGAAATGCAGCCTGTTTGTATGAGAGATTTATTGCTGTATTTATTGGTTTGTTTGTTTGCTTACTTATTTATTTATCAGAGAGCTTGAACTAAGCAGCACTGCTGATGTTCTCTGATGAGGGGTTGTGTGGGGCCAGAATGGTGCTGCTGTTCACTGGCAGGCAGCATGTGTCTTGTGCTGTTGTTCATGCAGTGCTCTAAGGATGTTCAGAGGATTTGAAAGGGAGCTCTAAGGAGCAGGTGAGAGATGTGTAGGCAAGGAACTTTGGGCACATGTACCTCCTGCTCTAAACAGGCAACTACACTTCCAACAGTTTAGTCTTTTCCAAAGCAACTTCAATTATTCTTTACAAATGGCTTGATGAGGTAGCTGTAGAGGAAGAGAGATGTATGAAAGACAAGTAGAACCTCAAATGCATGTCAGTTTCTGGCTCAGCTCAGCCCTTGGCAGAAAACTTCTGGAAAGCCTGGGCATCTCAGCAAGCAGATGTGAAGACCAGTCCTCAGAAATCCTGTAAAAACATCTCTGGCCGGGAAATAGCAGAGCCCTGAACTGGCCACTTTGCTGAAGCTATCACACAGGGAATTGGAAACCAA
>NW_005054316.1:6468643-6494330 GCF_000277835.1 Geospiza fortis | reverse complement strand
AAAAAAAAAAAAAAAAAAGTAGGAAACACAAAATTATAGTAGTCATTGCTATGGAAGTTTGATGCTTCACAAGCACTCAAACCTCATGATCTTTCCAAGTTGTTTATTGTTGAGATGAAAGCCCTCTTTTGAATACAAGGCAGTAGCACTAAGGGCTGGGGGGTGGTTTGTAAGATTGGGAACCATTGAAGGCACGTCTGCACAGTAATCATGGGCTAATTAATCTTGGTGTACAGTCAGCAGAGCCAGTCATCTGGAGCAAGTGTGCCATGCAGATCTACGCTTCGTGACTGAGCCGTGGGACTCAGGAAGCTGGATGGCTGACTTGCTTTGTGTGATCTCAAGCAAGTTGTTTATTGTCATCATGTTTGCTGTACCAAATGTTCCACAAACTGGTTGAGTTCATTTTGGGAACTAATGTTGTGTTACAATACAAAGATGCAGTTCCCAGGCAGAAAAGGAATTTCTCATAATCTTCTGTTTCCTCATACGTAAAATGTGGTTTCTTGCTCCCTCCCCTCCAGAGAGGAATTGTATTTACTTAAATTTGCTTACTTCAATGAAAACAAATACCAGTGATTTTAAACTTGAGAATTCTGGAGTTCAAGTTTATCATGTCCTGCAGTCCCCAGGTGCTCCAGGTGCTGGAGTAATATGTGCTATAGTGTGATGGGCTTTAAGTGTATGTTATAGCACTTCATAGACTTGTCAGGGATCAAGTACTTTTCACACAGATCTTTACTACATAAATTTACTACTTGCATATGTGCACATGTACCTACACCTAAGCACATGATAATAGCTGTATTTGTGTGTAGGTAAACAGGTTCTGATATTGATAGTCATGGCAGGTTACAGTGAGCAGAGGAAAATCACTCCCCTTCCCGAGTTATCCTCAGGCATTAAACTGCCTCCATTCAGGGATGCTTTGTTGGGTAAGGGGACAAATTTGACAATGGTGCACTTTGATTGAAGTTTATTTTATTATTATATACTTACTAATACTCGATAAATTAAGTAAATACTATATTGTTAATAAGTATATAATGCAAAGTGGCATTATATTTCTTAAGTGGAACGTGTTTCCTATGGTATGCTGCTGACCAAAAGCTTGTGGTGACTTTGACCATGTGTTATGCTATATATGGATCTAATGATAGCTAAAATAGTGGTTTCCAAAGTCTGTTTCTCAGACTACCTGCAATTTTTGAACTTCCTGTTAGTAATCTATTAAAAAATGAGCTGTTCTTGTTTGCTGCTGGTGTTGCTGCTGTACTAGACTTAACAGAAGCTGAAATTTATAATTTGGTTTTTAATTTGTTGCCTCAGTAAGAAAAAAATGGTTGTTATTGCAATAAAGATGTTATCAGTTGGTAGCAGAAGCAAGAGCAGTCATTTTCAGTCTAGGAACTGAACTGAGAACCTCTGGCTCTGCCAGACTTTTCCAGGCAATGTTTCTGCAGTGTCTGCCAAGCCACATGATTCTGTACCGAGCTGAAACCTTTTCCTGCTCTTCCAGAATCCGTGTAGACAGATTGCAGTCCAGGTTCAGAAGATCTTAGTGCAGCTTTGTTTGCTTCATTGTAAATCTGTCCTTCAGATTTCCGAGAGTTGCACAGGAGTTCAGGGCGTTGAAATGCTAAGTCATGTATTTCCTCCCCAAGCTGTCTCTCCAAGGCATCACAGAAGCACTTTCCTGAGGCATAGTGCTGCCACCTTCCAGATCCTGAAACAGTTTTTATGGAGTCCTTATTTATGGATCCTACACATTGGTCACAGGATGGATGGTACAACTCTGGGGGGAGACTGCACAAAAATTACTTTACTCTTTGTGCTACCCCAAGCAGTGACAGCTGTGAGCTCTCCTGATGCTCTGAGTAGCAGGTTGGTGTCCTACAAATTGCTGCAGCTTAGGCTTATCTGATAATATTTGAAGGAATCCAGTGTGGCAGAAAAGAGCTGGCAGAGTGCAAGGATCCATACTCCTCATTCAAGAGGAATGTAGTGCAGATGCTGCACAGTCATGGTGCCACTGGAGATTTGCTCTCCAGTGTGGAGACCTTGCAATGTAATCAGCCTTAGAGCCTTTTAGTGCTGCCAGGGTAATTCAAAGCAGTGACCGTGCAAGCCAAAATCTAGGCCAGTCCCTTTTTAAGCACATGGAGTTGGAAGAGAGGAGGAAATATTCTGATTTCTTCTATTTGGGCTATGGCCTGGATGAGGCTGTCTCATTGCTGGCAGAGATCAAGTGTATCTGCCAATGTCTGGCAGACATGTATGCTGAGAGACTTGAGAAGCAGGGATGAAATTGTGTTGTCCAAATTCTAGGGCTGTCCTTACTGCATGCAACATAGGAAAGGGAAGACAAATTCCAACTTCTTTCCCTTGCAATCTAGCACTACCCCAATGTGAATAGGAAGTCTTCAAGTATCCCATTAACTCTGACCCCTTCCTTACCTTTGTGGTTATCCACAGCTGAACATGTGGCTATGCTGTAGCTACCCTTGTTAATTATTAGCCCTCTCAATCCTAATTATTATTTCCTAGGAGTGTGTAAGCCAGTATTTTCTGTGATCTGCATTTCAGCACAGTGCATGGGTCTATATACATAGCACAGTCTTACTTTTGCACCTTCTTTTGTCCTTTCAACCCATATTTCAAGATGATTCAGATACAGTCATGTTGGCTAAAATTAAACACCTTTGAAGGGTAGATATATGTTATTTTCAGCCTATCATTAAATCATACTGGAATTTGAATTTCTATTTTCCAGGTTGTATCTGGGGTGGTTTGTTTGTTTGTTTGTTTGTGTTTGGTTGGTTGGTTGGTTGGTTGTTGTTGGGGTGTGGTTTTTTTGTTGGTTGGGGTTTTCTGATAGTTTGGGTTATTTTGATAAGTCAGTAGATTGCAAGGAGAGGAGAGGATTTGATTTCAGTCAGCTGAAGGCAGTGATACATGCCTGCAGCAGACACAAGGGAATGAGGACCAGCTGTATCTGCTTGGCTTGCAACTGCTCTCCCAGTGCCCAAATGAACAAGGAAAGATCCGAACAGCTCAGTGAGTTTTAGTTCATTCTGAAGCATTTGCTCTATGCAGATTATCTTACTGAAATGAGTAACCTCTTTCTTACTGAAATGTCTAGAAAACTGTGAAGAACCTCTGTAAGTTAAGTTCACCTCAGCAAACTTTAGGAAAATAATAGTTTTTAATCCTCCTTTTCACTAGCACTAGTGTAAAAGTAAAAGCTGTTCTGTAGAAAACTTTTGGCTAATATCACAGTTTTGTTCCCTAAAAATCCAGTAGTAGATCAAATCTGTTCAACATGAAATTAATTTTAGTATTTATTTCTTTTTGTTTAATTCCCCGGGAGCAGAAGGGGTGGCATCTGTAGTGTCCTAATAAATCATTTAGATTAATTCAGTCAGGACTGGTTTCACATGAAAAGGTTCCTGGAGCTGGTTGGTTTCTTTATTTCCTTATTATTCAGGATTATTTTAATCATTTCAAAATGTCTTTGTACAATTAATAAAATAGAAAGTCAGAGCAAGTTTCAGAAGTAGAACTATGTGTTACTTCAAGTTATAAACTTAAACTTTGCCTCTTCTTTAGGCTTAATTACACATATAACATAGAACCAGAAGAGCTGGCAGGCCACTGATCTGTTTAGTCCAGTCACATTTGATTGCAATGGCCAGAAGGAAGATGCACTATGTCCTGCCATGAGGAGTGAGGAAATAGTCTCTCAGAGGAAGGGCAGGCCCAAGATAGGAAACCTGATGACTTCTAGCCATTTCATAGTATCCAGGATGGTGGTGTTCTTTTCTTGTTTAAAAAGACAAATATAAAAAGCTGGGTTTGTGTTTCCCTAGAAATTTCCATTGCTTTTTGTTCCCACTAAGATCTTGGAATTTGTTTTGCTTGGATACATGTGGTAGTGGCTTTCCCAGCTTAGTCAATACGTGTTTCCTCCCCAAAAAATAATTTTTCAAACACTTTGCTTTCTTACTTTTGATCCCCATATTAAATACTTTGTTGTTGTTTGGTTTGTTTTCTCCTTTGCCTTCCGAGGCAAAGCAAAGAGGTGCGTTGCTTGTCTGTGGTACAAGGTCATCATCGAATTTAGGTTTGCTGCGATTTGCTTGCACATAGAGACAGATGCAGGGCCAGTTCTTATATTTGGGCTGGGAATGATCTGCAAGGAGCAGCACTCCTTCCAGATCATTCCTCTTCACAGCAAAGCTCAGGATCCCTTGGACTGTCTCCAGAAACTGCTTTCTCCAGGACTTGCCTCCAGTTAAATCACTGGAGCTGAGCTGGGATACCTTCTTTTGTGCAGCTACCTGGCAGTACAAGTATCTGTGGCGCTTTGACCATCCAGTGTGCACGTTTAAAGGTGTGCTTATTTAAATGTAGCAATGCACAAAGCCCTCTTCAACAGGGGCTGAGAGCATATACCTTAATGTCTCCACAGAGCATCTTCCAGCTAAACATGGACAGATGACTTGTTGCATGGCACTTTCACAGTGCCTGCATGGGAAAGCTGCAGTGTTAATTAGGGTCTGCAAACAGTGCAAATGTCATTTTGACTTCTGGCCCTCTGATATTTGTGCAGTGGTGGCTACAGCCGGTATCTGTCACCCAAGCCCTGAGCTCAGCCTCTGATGTGTTATTTGCTCTTAGAGTACACTGCTATACATCCACAAGGGTTCTGGTAATGCAGAAAAAGCTCTCAGAATTCTAGAGAGCTTTAATTATGCCCATGCTTTTCCTTTCCTCTCCCCTGGTGCCTGCTTTTAGCAAAATAAGACCTTGTGACCAGGAGGACAGGAAAGGCTGACCACCAGTGCTGGGAGGCTCTGGGAGAAATACTCAGGCTTTCCTCCCAGAACAGCAAGAGACTGGGGCAAGAAGGGTTTGGCTGCCTTGTGCTTGCTTGTGTTGTTGATCTCTCAAAGCAATTTTTAAAAAACAAAGAGATTGCCTGAATCAGTGTTTTCATAGCCTTTGTGCATGACACTTGCCAGCTATTTTGCATTGCATTTTCTTAAAAAGGGGTGCATTCTGCTGCACAGATATCCAGCTGGAGTAATTCCATCGCTATCCAGTGAACCAAACAGTTTTGTTTGAACAAGTAATTTTCTTGGTGAATAGAAGCAGAATAGGTGAGTGTTCCAAATGTGTTCTCAGCAGAGGCCAGTGGTTTAGGTTGTATACAGCACTAACCATGCAATTCAACATTTTTTCCCAAGTTAGGGAATTTGAGGTTCAGTCAAGTGTCTGTGCAGAAGGTGTTCCCTCAGCAAAGCACACAAACCCATGTGCTCTGAAACAGCTTTACTTTTCCCAGGACTGATTTGTGACCTTTTTTCCCTATCATTTTGCCATGTTCAGTAAGATGTGCCTGAGGGGTTGTTCCAAACTCCCTCTGAGTTCTTATAAAAGACAGTAAAAAAGCCATGCTTATTTATTTAATGGTGAAAGTCTTGGATTCCACCTTCTCTAGGTGACAAGCTGTAGATGCTGAAAAGGGTTGAGTCTTTTGAGGGTGTATTTCCAAGAGACAACTTCAGATTAACAAAGTAGGATCATTAGTATATCCCATTTTTACTTTATTTTTGAGCCTGGAGTTTCATTTTCCTATCTGCCAAACTTTGTGCTGTCATCTCCTGCTGCATTTCCTGCCTTCCCAAATGTTAAAGTCCATTAAGTAACTAGCACTTCAGAGCCAACCTGAGTCCTAACAGATTGCAAACCCACTGTGAAGCAGAATGTGCTTCCACATGAGGCTGGACAACATTCATATTGCAGGTTCTTTCACATAATTATCCATGTACTTGATATGAGTATATTAATTTATGGGGTAGTATGCAGTATAATTTGTCATATAAAATTAATGTTGTTTAATGCACATAACCTATTACTGTGGATGCAGTATTGATTAAATCCCTTTAGTGCAGTATAGCCTCTGTGAAGAGCAGCTTGCCCAAGCCCTGCTTCTGAAACAGACAGTGAGTTATCTCTTCATGGGACTTATTAGTCAAAGCAGCACACTTTGGCTTTTCTTCACCAAGGCATGAGATCTGAAACATTACCTGGGTCTAGATCCTTCCTTCTACAAAAAGAGGCCTGGGGGAAGCCGAGGGACAAAATCTCTGTCAGCAGACTGCACTGGGGCAGGAACTGAGGTACCATAGGAAACTTCCCAAGGGGTGGCAAAACCTGGGACCTCACAAGACCTAGTACAGGATTCTATGCTTCAGTGTCGGAGCTTTCCCCCATGGCAACTCCCTGAGCTGCAGCTGCCTTGGGATATTTATCCATCAGTATGGGGCTGTTGCTGTTGTCTGAGGTGCTGCTTCAGGACCTGTCACTGTCGCATCTGAATGCTTTGCACACGTCCTGCACTTGCCCAGGATATGTGCTGGCACTTCCTCGTGGCACACTGCACTTTAGCCATGCTCCACCTGCCTGTGGCCTGGGCTGAGGTGAGGGCATGGCTGGGCTCTTCCGCAACCTCCCTTCAAGTCCTGGAGATGGACTGCTTGTGCCTTTGATTCTACACCAGCACAGTCATACCCAGCTGGTAAAGACCAGGGCTGCAAAGGTAGTGGGCACCTGCTACCTGCTTCAGCAGTCTTTGTAGGAGTGCTGGCACTTAAATAGGACTGCTGCTTAAATTATTTTGAAGACTTGCTGTGAAGCATTTGAGTGAGGCTGTGTTCAAGTATGCCTTCCAAGGCCAAATGACTTACTCCTCCCGACCTCTTCTGGAGAGGAAAAAGGAAGTCAAGTCTTCTGTTCCTGGCACAGTCTAGCTGCATTTCCTCCCCGGAGCAAGCACCCAGCACAGTCCTTGCCTGGTGGATGGGAGCCCATCATTGTACCTGCCTATGGATTGTGCCCTGCAAGTGTGGGATCTGTGGGGTGCACACATGCCCAAGTTTCCCCCTTGCTGGGCACTTCAATGCTGCATCTTTGCAAGAGCAGTAGGAATTATAAAGCAGCCAGCCAGCTGGTGCCCTGGCAAGGATTCAGGCTTTGCTTAGAGTAGCTACGTTGGCAGAGCTGCACAGCTCCCTCTTCTGCCTTCATCCTGGCCTCTCAGTTAAAGAGCATTCCAACATCTTCCCTGGTGCTTTGAAATGTTTTCCTATCTCTTTTATATGTTAATATTGGCAAGTGCCTCTATTGGCAGCTTTCCGGCTTTTGTCAGAAGCCATTGGATTGCTCCGTTAAGCTTCAGCTCCTGAAGCCAAATGATAAATGACAACATCTAGCCTTGAGGGTTTTTTTAATGGCTGAGAAAGAAATGCTGCCATATCAGAATTTTAAAATCTAGAAATTAGGGGAGAAAAAAAAGAGAAGCGACTATTCATTGTTGTTAATAATAATAAAACCATGACGTTACATTGCTAGTCACACTGTGTGTGAGACGTGTGTCAGTGAATAACCCTTACCAAAGGTCACAGAAATTTAAAATTTTGCTAGGAGGAAATTCTCCAGGGAACAACATACTGACACAAACCATGCTGTATTGGTTGAGCTATTTGAGCACACTACTTGCCTCTCATATATGCCGTAGGTTTGTTGGTGTAATGGCTGGTATCTGCAAAGTTCCTCGCTGTTAGCAAGGACATGTGGGTACTTTCCAAAGCAGAGCAATTCCCTTCCTTCAAATGCCTCTCTGTGTCCAAGGCTCGGCCTGTTACTCCTGCATTTCTGTGCTCTATTTCCAAGGGGAATGTGGCAGCCAGCCAGCATCTCTGAGCAGAGGGGATCACGCTGTGGGTGAGCAGAGGTAAGCCATGATTTCCTTTGTCGGAAGGACAGAGGACAGCTCGTTGTACAACACCTTGTAGCATCTGCGGGGATGTGTGCTGCCGGAGCTCGGGATCATGGCTCTCAGAGGTTAAAGATTAGCGGCGGCACACCTCGAGGCACAGACAGACTGTGCCCCTTGCACTTTGCTCTGTCCCGGGAAGAGCTGATGCCTCTGCTCTCCGAATAGCCCCGTTTGTTTCCCGGGGAGAGCCGTCCTGCCCAGGCAAACGCAGCTGCCTCGTCCTTTTCCAGGGAGGGAACTCGGGACACAGAGGTTAGATGACTAAGCAAGGCCAAACAATGAGTCAATTCCAGCAGCCGAGCTGGAGCTCACGAGTCCTTGGCTTGTGCTCCCGTGTTTTCTCTGCTGCTGGAGGAGAGGGGAAGCCGAGAAGCGGGCGGCGGGGAGAGAGGCAGCCTGCGGAGGGCAGAATAAATGTTCGCTTGTGCGCGGGGGAACACAACCTCGTCTGTCTGCTCCTGTGCGCCGAGAAGGAGCCCAGTGTGTGCTGCTGCCATAAACTGGAGAGCCAGATCCCCTCCTGCACTGCAGCTGCTTTGTGCTGCCCGGAGGAGCGTGGCCCGAGGCTGGCCGGGCTGGGCAGGAGGGGACACCTCCGGCTGTGCCGTGACCGCTCTCCCTGGGGCTGCCGGGGGCTCCGGCCTCGGCAGGCGGGACTTGTGCGCGCCTGCAGATGGCTGGCAGGGTGCTCCTCCAACCTCCTTCATTTGGCGAATTTTGAGGAACCTACCAAGCACCAAGATCCACTTGGCATCCAAGTTCTGGGCTCTGTCCTTGGCCACCACTCGTAGCGTGAAAAGCACGGAAAAATGTCTTACAGTGTTGGCTCATTAGGTGAAAATAGCTTTTCTGAAAGCATTGCATACTTTTGATTAATATTATTCGTGTTTTGAATCCAGATGGTTTGAATTATGAATCTGGATGGTTTCATGCCAGATTTCAGTCCAGACTGGAACTTTCACCAATGAAATCTATCCTCTCCTTGAGGGAGCTGCTCATGGAAAAAACAATAGACCTTAAAATGCAGTGAATGGCAATATCAAATACTTTCCTTACAGTGTCATATAATGTGCGTATAAAATTTAAAAACTTAACTGCTTTACAATTTTAATTTAGGTCTTATAAAAATCTCTTGAACTTACCAGAGGATGTTATGATGCTTCAATTAAATAAAGCTAGATTTGTTGCATTCCTGGTCCTGCCAATACAAGGTGACTAAAAGGTCACCTTCGTTGACCTCCTGCCTTTTAATTCCAAGATGCTTTTGACTGTTTCCTGCCTTTGTTTAGCAGAAGCATCCAGCTCTGTGACAGTCACTGAGAGTGTCATGCTATATTTGTGCTTTACACAATATTTGTGTCAAAAAACCTCTGTCTAAACAGACTCAATGTCAATAAGAGATGACCCTGGAACAAATGGTCTGAAGTCCCAGAAAGCTGATCTTTTCCCATAAGTGACTAATGTGAGGCAAATGGAAAATATGGTTCTGAAAAATTGTCTGGTCCAGCTGTGTGCATCTGATTAAAAACATCAATTGCTAGAGTTCTGATCCAAATAAATTATTTGGACACATTTTGATTTAACAAAAACAGGAAACTTACAATTTTTAGGATGCATTTAATTGTGCCAGTATCTATTATCTCATATACTGATACTTTTGGTATCTATTTAAAGGAACTCCAGTGTACAGACAATATATACTCTAACTTTTATCCCAAATTGCTTTTGTTTCCTTGCATCCAAGATGGAAATTCTTGTCCCCCCTGGCAATCCTTCTGAAGATGACATACAGCTGGTTTTCCAGTAAGTCAGCTGCTTTTCTCCAGCTGGCCTCTGTGCAACTGGATAGGTTTTTTCAGGCCTTGTATAGGTCTGTCTGGAGTGTTTTCACTGTAATCTCTACCTAACAATGGGAATTTTTTTTAAGTGTGTAACAGTATAAAATCTGAGGAAATATGATAACTCAGAAGAGAAAAATTCAAGATGAGAAAAATCATGTCATTTCAAACACAAAACATAATCACCAGAATAGCTTAATCCAAAGAAATTCCCATCAGAATTAGCATGGTCATATGACTTTGGAAAGAGCTGAAAATGCTTCCTAGCACCATTCTTCTTAGGGCTTAGATATCTACGAGTCTGATTCTAATATCTTAAACAAACAAACAAACAAAAAAGCCATCTCAGTTCAGCAGTTGAAAAGGAAATCTAACTCTTAAGGTGTATGCTCCAATAATAATCATCATCTGCTTTTAATAATGGATTTAGTAATTACAGCTGAACTCTAGTGGCCAGAGCAAATGGTGGCAAGAATTACTTCAGAGGAGATATGGCACTTCTTTTGAAAGTTACACAAAGTGGAATGTTAAAAGTATATTTTCAGGATGTTGGACTGCTTGAACTACTCTGACCTGTTGAAATTTGGGCAGGTGGCTTGACAGGGAATTGAGCATAGCATGCAAGAATGCCTTCTAGTTACAATGTAATGTGGCAAGATAAAAAATTTGGATTCAAGAACTAGTTTTCAGGAAATTCAATCTCCAATGAGCAGCCTGGGACACAAGGCAGAAGGGTACAGAAACTGTGTGAGATGATGTATGTTAATACCCATGGTGTGGTTTTTTTTAGATAGAAGCAGTAGTGGGACAGCAAAGAGGATTGCTCCTGGATTCAGCATGGAGTGGTTTCACAATTCTCCTGACAAAACAAGAGGAGTTACTCCAGTATAGCAACCCTTGCTTCTGTACCAATTTGTTTGGGGAAAGGGTGAGCTAGTCCATTACACACAGTGCAAGGGAACATCCTCTGCTCTGCCAGAGGATGGCAAAATTAAAATTGCCTCAGACTGAATCCATCTGTCACCACAGCATGTTTTGCCCTCTCTGTAGCAATGTGGTGATAACAGTTCCTGATCCCTCTGGCATATCGCCCTAAGGCAGACAAGGAGATTAACCTGAATTTAGCATGATATTGTTCAAAAAATAACCCCATCTCTCAATTCTTTTTCCTTAACTAAGCAGGGCCATTCTGGTGAGTGGAGAAGGTAGGAAAGGGAAATGCCTTTTTTGCAGGATAGAGGCCTCCTAATTGCAGGATACCATCTATCTTCTCAGGATGCATCTGACACTGAATTTCCTCCAGAGGCTTGTGAAAAAGAAATATTTTATCAAACATCCTGAATTTTGCTGCTGTTTGGGTCTAATTATGTCATTTGCTAGTCAGGAGGATCCTGAGATAGTTATATATGCTAGGATACGATGAAGTTTTTTGACGGTCTTTTTGTAAATTATTTTGTAATTATGCATAAATCCAGTCTGAAGCGGACGCATACAGATAAAGGAGTGAAGGTTGGTTAAAGATATGTAGGGCATTAGAGTGAAACTCAAGATTTGTGTTGGTTTATATTCTTAGTGCCTCTACAGGATGCAACCTTGATAGTTACTACATGATCTAACAGAAAAAAAATGTTGTGTCTTGCTCAAGGATATGCATTAATTTTTTCTGTTGTAAATCTAATTACAATCTAAATTATCTAAATTATTATTTTATATAATAGTTGCTGCTTCCTCCGAAGTATTTGTGTCAGGCATCATAGCAGCTATCAAGGGTTAGATTTTCCAAGATTTCTGTGTTCTGAGTCCAAGATTCTTCTGAAAAATTTCTCATGTAATGCCTGCATATAAGCTGAGCTTGTGTTTGTTCAGAGATTTTATACTGTGTTGTAAAAAGTAGTCAGGTATTCCACACAGGCAACTTAAACAGAGCCAGTTCTGGGTTTACTTGTGTTTATTGGGTCATTTTCTTCAGCAGGTCTGTCTGTAGGGGTGAGAGTACAAGGAACTTAGAGAAAAAATAGGAGGCAGCCAGCATTGTTTTGAGGATGAAGTTCAGCACTAGCACAGGTATGGGGCACCAGCCCCATGCATTTGCCTTGCTCCAGTTTAGACTGCTTCTCACAGACACCATCTTGTCACTGTGTTTTTCAAGCTCTTCCTGAAGCTCTTATCACATGGTCTTTATTTATGGTTATTGCATCAGGACAACGTGGATAGGCTCTATTTGCTGATGGATGGAGGACTGGTTTGGCAGAAGAGCCTGATTCACTTTGTGAAGAAATTTGGCCGGCGGGTCATTAAAACACCACGCACACGCAAACAGAGCCCAGCCGTGTCTGGGGAGGTGTGTAAATAATGAGTAGCAGAGGGGATTAAACACCTGCTGACCCGTCAGGTTTAAAGAGCTGGGAAAAGGAAGTTGCCTGTAACCCAGAGCAAAGCAGGTGATGAAATAGCAGCAAACTCATGGTTTAGGAATCCCTGAGTGGATAATTCAGCCTTTTCAGGCTGCAGTGATGAATCACTGAGTGTTTTTCTGGGTGTGAGCCCTCAGGTGAGGAGATGCTGGCCACACTGGAAGTGACCTCAATAACAAGCTCGCTGGCACAGATCAGGGGTTCTTCTAAAGCAGAAAGGCAGTGGGCCAGCAACACAGAACACACAGCTAGTTTAATTGTAAGGTTAGGATTAAATAATGATTTGTGAAGATTTAAGAGCACAGCTTTATTACATGTCTGAGGCCAGATAGGTGCTGTTAGCATCTAGCTCAGCAAATGATAATTATACATGCTACCTTCAGAAGAAAAGTAATCTGAGCTGCGGTGAAATGAAGTTATAAAGGTAGCAGGGACTGGAAAAAAATGTGAGGGTTTTCTCTCTTCTTTGTTGCTGCAAGCACTGATGGAGAGACATTCAGATTTTGGGTTTGGAGACTTGTGATCAAGTGTTATGTCATTGTAGACCCATCAAAATCAATGAAAATACCTTAAGCATGGATTCAGTAATATTTCTGTGATCACAGAATGGTATATCCATCTTAAAATATAGTATTTGAACAAAATGCTTAAGTAATCTTAATACACTCAAGAGTTTTTAAAGTCATATGAAGTTTTGGCCAGGTAAATTTGAGTAGCTGTGTGTACGTACTCAATGGCTCTCTGTGATAGTTCTGGGATATTCTGTTAAATAGGTTATCTTGTCATGCTGTAAGTACCTTCAAAAATAAGTTATCAAAAAAGCAAAGAACTAGAGACAAGCTAGCACAGCAAGTGAAACTACCTGTCCCTGCACAAACAGTGTTCCTGTGCTCCAGGAGAACAGACAGACAGACAGACACTACTGTAATTGTAATGAGGGCCGGCACCTTGCAGGCATCAACATTGCTGGAAATGAGGGTTTGGATGTCACGGGTTTCCATGAGCTCATTGCTCACATAAGTTTGCTGTCTGGGCAGAACTGCTGTTGCTGCAGCAAGCCAGCTCTCCCCCTGGCAAGGACTGGGTGAGGAGGGCAATGAGGGGGAACTGAATTGAAACTTGGCAAATCACTGCTGCTACTTGTTGTTTTAGGGACTGTAAGAAGTCTGGAAATATCAGACTTATTCCTCTTCACCTTCCTGATTACCATGTAGGAGAATACATGGCCAGCAGCAACCCAATTCTGCAGCCTTCTCCAAATCTGGTGGATTTAAGGGGCAATCAATTTAAATTTCATAAAAGGACAGCTCTGCCTGTTGGCAGGCAACAGCTGCCTGCTCATTGTACTCAGTCATGCTCCCTTCCACGAAAAGAGGTTAATCTGTCTGCCCCACCACAGCTCTGACTTGTGGCTCAACATAAGTCTTGATCCACAGTCAGTAAAGGGGTGTCTGTCTGTCAGCTTTGGTGGGACTAAAACTCTGTGAGGATTCCCAGTACTGAGATAAATCTGTGCAAGGGCTCTTTGGCTACAAAAAGGAATGCAAAATGTCTAGTTTTAAGAAACAACATGAAGAGTGTGGACTTGAGCAGAGTGTGGTGTTTGAGCAGTGTCAGTGCCAGTAGGTTGCTGAATGGAGTTAATTCAGGAACTCCTTTGCTCACCAGACTGTAAAGTCTCCATTAAAAAAAAAAACAAAACCAAACAACCAAAAACCAACAAACCAAGCAGCAAACACTTCAGCTTTATTTATGCTGCCATGAAAAGCTGAAAAATGAGAAAGGGGGAAAAAAGAAGCTGTTTACAATTTTCTGAAATTTAAGACAATGCAAAAAGTTTTATTTTGTCTTGATTTGCTATTTAAGTGCAAAAAGAAATTTCCTATAGTCAAAAACGCTCTCTGCTTTTATAAATCCAAATGTACACATTCCATCAGCCAAGGCAAAGCCAACAGGGTTTGGAACGTAGCAGAAAGTTTTACTAATGAATGATTAGCATTAATCATAAATAATATTGCTTTGTTTCAGGCTGGCATAGGACAAAAAACTATCTGAGTTTTAAAAGCCTCCTCAATAAATCATTATCATAAACTTAAAAACACCCATTGCCCTTGAGAACAAGGAAAATTGAAATTAGCATGCTGACTGTGCCGACTGTGCCCTCCTGTAATTCTCCCTCTTAGAGATGGCTCTGGATAAAAAGCTCTGCCTCCCACGCCAGCACCTGCTCCAGCATTTTAAGTGTCAAGAGAGGAGCAGATCTGGTCTGGGGGCATCATCTTTTGTGGGGAAGAATTATCTGCCATGAGTCCAAAGAAATGGCTGGAAGGGTGGAACTGATAGAGGGCACTTCAGTGAGATAGCTACAGCTTGGTGGCTAAACCACTCTCTAATCTGTTAGCACTTTGAATTTAAATATGGTCACTTTTACAGTATTTTCCTCCCACCTGCAAGTTCCACAGTCCCTGAGAATATGAAGTCCTATAGAAACCTTTTCTTTGGGAAATATATTAATCCAATATTATAATAAAATATCACATGATTAATACTGTTCTTTAGGCTTTGTTTACTTCACAGACTTGGTTAATGAGGTCAAAACCAAGGACTTTTATTCAGAGATAGAGTCCATCCACCTACATTTTAATTAATTAAAAACCAGACATCCCATTTATCTTCTCCTGGTCCATTGACCTCTGCCCCCAAAAGTCTTGCTCTGGCTATAGGATGGCACAGAACAGTTTGTGGGAACAGCTCCTCCACCCAATAAAACCCCTAATGTCACTGAAAGGACTTTGTGGACTAAATTTTTTTCTCCCTACACAGGGTCTATAGTTCTAGGCCATACTTATCCACAGGTCCCTTTTTCCTTCTTTTGTATTCATGTATTACCACTTGCAGTTTGATTTTACTGTATCAGTATAACTTCCTACTTTAATAGCATTGAACTTTTGCCTATTTGATCAGCAGAGGTACTGGAACCAGGAGAATTCTGCCAGCTCTTCCACATACTTCCCATGCAACTTTGTGTGCCAGGCACTTGGGCTGGGTAGTATCATCCTTACTCATGGTGATGACCATGGGAAACACATGAGCAATCCCACTGACTGCTCTGGCTACAACACATGAGTGAACAATCACCAACGTGAGCAAAGGTTACAAAATCCTGTACATAACTTCTCTGCACCTGGGTTTACTACTAGGAAAAGATATTATTTCATTTTCTTAATGAGCAGTGCAAGCTAGAATTCCTTAGCTTGAGAAGAAAGATACTGCAGAAGGGTAGTGGAATGACAGGATGAAACTCTTAAGCTCCCCATCCTATGTTGTGATATTCAGTAGCTTTGATAATGCTCTCTCTGAAATCCCAAACAGGAGACTTCCTCCCAGGTGTGAAATATTCTGGGTCAAAGCTGAATTACTGTCTCTGAGCTGTGCTGTCTGGCCTTCTGCAGAACTTCTCTCTCAGAACAAGCATCATGATCATATCTAAATATTTAATCTTCTTTGAAATATAATACTAAAACCTTGACCAAAATCCATTCAGAAAATATCTGTTTCTGACATAAATTTTGAGTTTTCCTGATAGGGGTTTGGTTTTTTTGTTTGTTTGCTCGTTTGTTTTCCTTTGACAGAAAAAAGTCCATGTTGTCTCTGCCAGATGAGGAAAAGAGGTCATGTTGAAAAAGTGGGTAACGTGCTGTTAGCACCCCCACCCCCAAACAAACCAATGATAAATGCTACTTGAAGCAGGTTTAACATATCTAAGAGATTAGGATCAGTCTTTGTCTCTACCCTAGATAGCTTGCTTTTAAATGTGACCTCCTTTCCTTGCCTAGCCAGATGCTCCTTGTCTGCTGGGACCACTCCCCATGAAGCCATCCTGACAGCTACTTTGCTTCCCAGCCTCTCCCGAAGGGCCAGGGCTCTTCCAAGTGGTTTCCTCCTACTGAAAAGACTATAATTAGCTGCTTCCTCCATTTCCCTCGGTTTAAAATTGGTGTTATACGGCCTTTCTTCCTATCTTCTGAAGCCTCATCCCCCATCCTGTCCTGCTTTTGGACACATGTAAAAGGAAATGCTATGCTATGGGAGTGTAAGCACATTGTTCAATAAAGGCAAAATACAAAGTTTCATAGTAAAGAATGGACATTTTCTTCCTTTCCCATTGGGCTGTGGCTTATCTGTAACCCAAAATAGATATTACCTCCTTCTTTCTGAACTATGCTTCCTCCACATTTATACTAAATATTGTTATTACCGTGTTTATCTCAGTAGCCCAAATATTAAGGTTTCCTTTATTTCTCCAGTATATTTTCCCCTATATGTAAGTAGCTGCATAATAAGCTTTTCTGTCCATTTCTATCAGTGGAATAGCGCTTGAAAATGTAAATCCACAACAGTACTCAGATTCAAAAGCTTCAGCTAAGAATGTATTTTAAAAGAATGTTATGAGGAAATTTTTGGTTTATAAAGAATTTGAAGCTGAGAAGTCTCCAAAATCTTACAAGCAGAGACTTTTCTTACAAAAAAAAGTCAGATATCACAGTTAATTTAACAGAATTTAGTGTCGATGTTTTTCAACTTTTCCCAAAAAAATCCCCAAAACAAAGAAAAAAACCCAACCCCCCCAAAACCTCAGAATCTTAGCATCTTCTAAAAATTGTCTCTACAAATTTAGAGAACTTGTCTTAGTTAATGCAAATTATGTGCCAGCTTTTCAGATTTTTCCTACTCAATTATGCAGGTCTCAAAGCTCAGATCACCAAAGAAATGACTGAAAAGCTATTTTAAGTTATTTCATGTGCTAGTTTATCCAAGCCAAGCTTTGTAATAAAATTGTGACAATTAGCATTCCTTTGTAATTTAATACAAATTTATTCCTTTTTAATTTATTATAAATTTATTCCTTTTAAATTTATTTCAAAGGAGGATAACTTTACAAAATAGTTTTCTAGCTTTTTGCATAGGCTTTTGCAAGTACACTCTTATCTACTGAACTATATGTGTTTGAAAATAGATATACAGTACTTCAAACTGCAGCTCTGAATTATTGTGGAAGCATAGCTGCTAGCATGTATTTCTTTTTGGCTTTCTAGCCTAGGACATTTTGTAGGACACACAGTCACTTTGCCAATTGAAGTTCTTGTGTCAGTCTCAGTCTTGAGAAGCCCTAAATCCTGTTCTTCATTTCCATACATTGTTCCTGTCAGTTGTATCCATCAGTTCAGAAATCTAAAGTCTAAGTTGCTGAATCCAGAATCTCCACCCAGTCCAAAAGGTTTCTGCATGTCTTTGCACACCATAACTTTCAAGATAATTACCCTATCAAGACCTATAGCATAAGCACCCAATTAAGTTTTGTGTTTCAAACTACTCAGATGACATACTAGACAAATCTCACTTATTCCTTCACCAGTAAACATAAACTCTGATTCCACCTCTTCTGCTAAGGTCTTTGTTAGTTACTATTATCTAGAGGAATTTCTGGTAGTCAAAATGCAGTAGGTTGAACAAGGAAACATCTAAGATGTGAGCAGTTTCACCCAAACTTTTGTAAAACTCTAAGACTACTCAAGAAGTTTATCCTGCTCTGTGTCTAAACTCAAACTTATTGCTGGGTTTTCCTGGTCAGGATCTCTGCAATGGTAGGTTGTCTACACTGGTATAAGCCAGTAAAGAAAGTGTATACCCAAGGAAATCCAGTGTGCCTGGGGATGTTTCCAGGCCAAAATGGAGCCAGAGAAAAACCTCGTGGTTTACCAATGTCAGTGACTGCCTTTAGCCTAGCAATACAATCACAGAAGACTGGCAAACCTCAGCAGTGCTGTAGGCACTTGGTTCTGCTGTGTTGGCATTAGCACAGGTATCTTCTGCACACATGGATGCTCAGAGCAACAGCAGTGTGCACTTCAGAGATTTTGTGACCATGTGGTATCAGAAAGGAGAATCAGTACCTGTCACTGGGAGCACTTACGCTGAAGTTATGGGGGGCCCCACAAGCTGTTCTGCCATGAGGGTTACACAGCAAAGCAAGTGGCTCTCTTCTTGATTGACAAATAAGATGATCATTTGATTTAAACAGAAATACACTGTGACATCCCTTATCAGTGGAGACAATTTTCTGCTTGAGAGAAAGAATCGCCAAATAATGATACAAGAACAGAAGGCTGACAAAGAAAAGCTATTACACATTCAGCTTTTATTTAAAGTTACCTTTGGCCCCTAGAACAGCCAGGGCACTTCCCCACACGCTTCTGCCACTGGTGGCAGAGAATGAGCCTTAGCAAGAGCAAAGTACAGCAGCAGCAGTGGCAGCATCATCCCTGCCAGGCCCCAGCTCTCTGCTGATTCAGGTTGTCACTGAGCCAACAGAGACTTTCATTGCACAGCAATTCATCTACCAATGCTTTAAAACAAGACTACAGCCCCTTTCCTCATTTGACTGGCTCAATGAAAGCCCACAGTAAAATCTGCTGGTTTAACTTCTCCTATGGATGGTAATATTCCAATTATTTTGACATCGTGAAATCTGGACTTTGCTAAGCAGGTAGGAGAAATAATAAATGCCATTAGGTTACTCTGAACTGTCTGTTGGCATTCACATCCCAGGAGCCAACTGGTTGGAATAACAGCTATCAGACTCAGTTATACTGGAAAGACACTTGAAGCAAAAACTGCCAGTTAATGGGGATACCTGAAGGAGGGATGGTGTCAGAGGAACTCAGTAGAAAACAACCTGAAATGTCCCTTCTCACATGCTCTGTAATTAAACATAAGAGGAGTCAAGATTTTCCTTCAGAAAAAAAACACTCCTAAGGGAGACTCAACATCTTACACAAAAACAAATGAGAGAAAATTACTCAGAATACAAAATCCAAGGCTGTAACACAGCCAGAGGCATCTGGCTGAGGACAGTGAGCCAGCAGCAATTGCTGCAGGGGACACCACTGTAGATTTGGCTGCAGAGATGTTTCCAGGCACTCAGCCCACATGAATGGAATAATGGCACCTACATGGCTGAGAGATATCCCTGCTGGATCAGATCAGGACATTCTGATGGCTCAGTTAAAGAAACAGTCCTTTTTGTTTAAAAGGACATATCTGGCTGTCTCATTGGGCATAGGATACACATGAATAGGTTTGCCTGTGTTAGGGAACAGCTCTTAGCTCCAGGTGAACAGTCTTTTTGCAGAAGTTCCACCTTGCCAGTCCCCATCCTTCCCCAAATCATGTGACTGAGAGGCTGGATAGTTTAAGTCTTTAAGTCATCTGTCCTGGAGGAGAAGTCTGCAGTTAGAACTGCTTTTTGTGCAAGGAAGCTGCTGAGCAGCTGTAGCCTGAGGAAAAAAAAAACCAAAACCAGCCAACAAAGGGTTGTTGCCAGCTGGGGTCAAAGCAGAAGCTCAGCAGGGTTTGTTTGGGGATTGCTAGGGAAAACAATAAAGAGGTTAGCAATCAGAGAAGTGGTCTCTTCAAAAGTCAGTTTCTGTGGAGGGGGAAAAACTTCTTGGCAGGTCAGGAACCACCTGTAGGGACCAGGATGAGGTAAGGCCCAGATTTTTATCTGTGTTGCAGCTGCCTCCTTGATGGTGGTCTGCAGTGCCCAGGGCTCACTTCTCTGCAGAGACACTGTGGGCCTGAAAAGGTGCTAGGAAGCTCTTCAATTTCATTGCCATTAAAAATTTCAGGGAAAAGTAATCTCTGGATCTAATGTGGAATTAAATCTTTGAATTTGCCTTGCAAGGCAAAGAAGGAGATGGTTAGGAAACCCAACAGACAGGTCAACTATTTAGAGATGTGGGAAAAATGTTCAGTGTGAGTACAGTCCTTCATAGGGAAGGCCATGATTGTAGATTGGAGGGCCAGAGGCTGCCACCAGTCCTGTCTCACACACACGCAGGGTGAATCCTGCATTGTTTATGGTGGAAAACAAAGCTTGGAAATAGAAGGTTCACAAAAGACAACTAAAAATATTTGGTTTCATGACTCACTGCAGTGCTTAAGGGGTTTTATGTTTGTTTGGGTTTTTTTAAATGTCATATTACAGTAACATTTCCTCTACCATTTGTTATCATAACTTTAAGGAGTCTCTTTTCAATTTAATTTTGTGACATTTTCTGTAGCAGCAATTTTTTATTCTTCTAAACCCCTTGGATTCATGCAGCAATGACAGGAAACACCAGCAACCTTCTAATAAAGAACACCTTTTGGGTAAACACACCACCAGAGACAAACTGAAGGATGTGATATGCTGAAAAACCCACAGATTGGGTTCAAGAAAACGAGAAAAGGTGCTTCATCATATAGTAGGTCTTGTCCTCAGCATCTCTTAGGTAAGCTCACTGCAGTAATTTCTAAATGTCAGCTGTTACTTTGATAGCATAGTGCTTTTGTCTTTGTTCAGTGACTCTTTTTGATGTCAAGAGCAGCTGTGTTCAGTCTTCCTTATTTAAAAAAAATAGAGTAGAGCTTAGCATCTGAAAAAATTGGCTTTGTGTGACTAACCACAAACAGGACACATGACTGAGTGGTGCTGTGTTTGCTGTGTTCCCCTTCAGTTTGAATAGTTTGAACAAGTAAACTTAAAGGGGAACTCTCAATTTACAGATTGTGTTTAGAGCTTCTCGTCAAAGCAAGCTCCAAATTTTACCCTCTATCAAAAAAATAAGAATATCTGTACTCTGGAAAAGGGAGAAGCAGAATTTGCTCCTCTTTGTCTTCTCTCTTTAACCTCAGTGTAAGAGTCAGATTTTCAGGAAATATTTGTAAGGTTTTTGACATCTGCCTTTCCTGGGTAGCTAGAGCTATCCCTAGGGCTGCTTCTGATAATTTGAAGAAAAGATGTGCCAGCTAGTATGAACATCTCACATGCAGAAAGAAGTGAAGCACTTAAATCCCTAAGGTATCATTTTTATTTTAACACTGGTAATAAATTAAATGCTTGAGTAGACTCGTTAGTTTTGCTAGTAATAGTGGATTTTAAAAAGAGGTTGGAATACTTAATTCTATAAAGTACCTTGGAACTGCCAACTATCTAATATTCCTACTAATCAATTTTCTTGTATCCTGCAACCAAAGAAAATGCTTTTCTTGAAAACCTGCGGCAGTGTTACAAAAAAACCCAGATACTTGAAATTTTCTGACCTGCCCACAGTCACATAATTTGCTTAGCAGTAATGCAAGATATGCAGCCTACAAAGCCTCTTTTGTAGCCATCATCTAGTCATAGGCTTTCCTTTTTCTTCTCATGTGTATTATTATCTCTGTACTGGAACAGCACAATCTTAATTGGCTACAATGTGCAGAAACAAATCATAAGGGTCTAAGGGACATTAAGATTCCAAGATCCTCTCTCAAGACAGGATAAACTTATAAGAGGTCTACATCTAGTTATAGTACAATGTAATTCATGAAAGCTTCTACTTGCTCCCTTTATTTTATCCCCTCTTGGAATTGTCTGGGCTAGAAGACAGATTATGCACTGGAGACCTAACGTGGGTTGGCACAAGTGAGAAATATATAAGCACTAGAATGAGGCTTCATAGCTTTTTGTCTAGCTGCAGGACACCCTAACCCTATTAGAGAGAACACTTAGTGGAAATTAATACTGCTTTGCATTTGCTTTGAAGCATTTCTCATCACCTTGACCTTAAAGTGATCATTAAAGCTGGGTTTATGAATGCAGGGAGACCTGCTGATCAGCAACTTCTTCCTGTGAAATAATTTTACTGACAATTATTTCTAAAGGGATTAGTGGGTCAAAATAATATTTGAGGGTTAAAGGATGCTAAAGCCTGATTTAGTCTTTTTTGGTGATCTCATAATACGAAGGCTACAGGACTGAATTCCTTGTGTATGGAAACACAGCCAACAAGAGACCCTGAAATCCCCAAAATTTCCATGATGAGAACAGAAAAATGTGACAGAATAATAAACTGTTAGAAATGGAAAATCACAAACTATTTGAAAAGTCAGAATTGTATTGCCCCAAAACATCGGTCTGTGTCACGGGGAAAAATTGTGAGTGAATGCTGTGCTCACTGGGGAGCGAAGGGTAAACCAGGAATACAATACATCTGAAACCCGTGCTGGCCAGTTGAAATGATAATTCTTGTTTTTATAAAGAGAGCACACAAATTAGTTTATTTAGATTTAAAAGCATATACTCATGACAGAGCATTTATCCACAGGGTCTGCAGCTTTGCTTGCTCACTGTCACAATGCAGAGCAAAGCATGCCTTACAAAGGTTTGATACTGACTGTCCTTTGAATTTAAATATAAATGCCCATGGATATATGCCCATAGATTTGACCCTACTTACATTAAGCTGCCTCAAAACGCTGCAGCCTGGTGCTACACTGGCAGACTCATAGTGTGCCACTGCTCCCCTCCAAAGAAACTCGGAGACCAGCACAGAAGGGCTCAGACCACTTTTGTCCTTCTGTAGCATTCTTCTCAGTGAGCTACTCATTGAGGACAAACAGCTGGTCCTTCATCAAAACATGTCAGCAGAGAATAATCATTTACATCTTTAGCACAATCAGCTATCTTGTGTATTGGAAGACAATTTGTGTGCCATCTTAAGAAGCAAAAGCTTATTAAAGTTGCTATCACCATTTATTTACATGTACATTTAGGTGAATACGTAGTGGATCACACTCCTGTTTCTTTTCTTGTTGAAACTGCAGTCCCCTGAGATGTGAGGGCACAGAAGCTGGCACAGCCCTTCCACCACAACAGGAAAAATGGAAATAAGCCACAGGCAGACAGCACTCCAGATGGAAAGGGTCAGTAGTGGTAAGAATCGATTGTGCTAATGGTATGTCACTTTTACTAAAACTAGCAAGAAGAAAATGGAAACACCCCTTTTAAAATATACTTTTTACTAAACTGTATTCTATTTTTCAGGAAAGCTGAGTTCAAAACCTATTGATCCCAGCAGCCCTTGCATTGAAACACAAATGAACATAGAGTATGAGCAAAAGATCTAAACCATCTAAAAGTGCATGACATATATGTAGGTACAAGTATCCCATCTCAGATGTAAGCATCTGTAATACCAGTGTACAGCTCAAAAGGAAATGCAAAAAAGTAAGAATTTTATTAGTGTTAGGTGTTTTAAGAAGCACCTTGCACAAGAAAGCATGATTTTTCTATAATTTCTTTCAAAGCTTATACTGCTAAAAATTATGTACATTTATCACTGATTATTCTGCTGAAAAGTGAGAAAAAGAATACCAGAATTGTTCAAAACATTGGTTACAGTTAAGGAAAAAAGGGAGAAAAAACCTGATCCCCCCACTATTATCTAAAGAAAGAATAGATCATCATGACCAAGCAAGCTCCAAACTGTTGCAGCCATGGTGCTCATCCATAAGGATCTGCATCAGGTATTTTATCCATACATCTCCCTCTCCCTTGAATGTGATCAAAGCTGCACCAAAACATGACCTTTGCAATCAATTTCACAAAAGAAAAAAAAGATAAAAAGTGCTTTCAAAAAATTGACCATGTCTGAAAGTCCATTGCAACAACATCTTGTCTCTGCCTTTCTTTCTCTCTTTTTTTTTTTTTTTTTTTTGAGTAGCTGAGTAGCTTTTTCACATCTTCTGTGAAAGCTGTTTTTATGGATTTTTAAGAGAAAATTGAATCCGGGGAGTCCACCATGACTTCAAACTGTTAGCTTCGCAAAGATGTGTTAAAAACACCCCAACACCCTGAGTAAAGAATTTGGCAAAGCATGATATTGCACTTTTCCCACAGTGTAAAGAAAACAGCATATTCATACACAGCACAAAACCAGTCTTGGCTGTATGTTTATTAGAAATATAACTATACAAAAACAGAACTTACCTTGAAAACGGCCCACATTATATGCCACAGTTCAGATAATAATGGTATTGGATTATCAGCTCTAAGCAGATCAAATCCTTAATTCACAATCAAATGCATGAAGCACAGTTTTTCTCAGAACTGCTTATTCAGAGAGAAATTCAGAGACTGAAAACTCACAGGAATTTGGGTGCAATTTTCTAAAGCAGCTTTTCCAGGAAAGTCTGGACCTAAAATCCAACAGTATTTCAGGACTGGCTGCCCTGCTGTTTTGATAGTGATCTTCCAGCACCAGGTGCAGAGTAAGATTGGAAAGCATGTCTGTAATCTCCTGAGTATCATTTTAAACTGCCACACACAGTTCTGGGTAAATGAAAGGTAAAATGTGCTTTCCTGCAAATGCCATTTGATTCAAGATTTCATGTACTTCGTGTCCAAAAGCTCCCTACATAAAACAAAGGAAAATATTAGCATTTTTTTTCCTCAGAATACATTTTGTTAAATGTATTTTTCAGATACATTTGCAAGTGATGCCACTGGACATTGCTGAACAGAGCAATGCAGAAATGGGATTCAGCAGCTGCTCCCTTCCTGCTCTGTGCACATAACACTAGGTTTCATGCATGTGGCAGCTACTATCATTTGCTGTCCAAATCTGGGGGAGGGAAGGATACAAAAGACAGGAGGAAGCACTATTTTTATATTGCTATCTAGCAGACTTCTCAGAAACATTGAAGAAATGGTGTTAACACAATTCTGAAAGAGAAACTGCTGCTCAGCTGAGAAGAAACGTGACACCCAAAGAACCACTTGGGGAGAAGTGGGTGAAGGTGTGCAGATATGAATTCTGAAGATGAAGAATACATTACTTCTCTTTTTGATTCATAAACCAAATAAATTTTATTTTGAGGCTTTAAAAATATGAAAAATATCTACCCCTTCTTAAATAAAGAGGTGTGTATCAGGTGACTAAGGTAAACATGATAATTGAAAGGAATAAAAAATAGTTGGAATGTTTTTGTAATTGCTCCCTAGTCATTGTTAGGCTTTCCTGATTAGTGTAGTTAGAAACCTTGAGCTAAAAGCATTTAGTGTGGAACCGATGTTATCGTGCACACCACATTGTTAGGCTTTCAACCAAGAAAAAAATTAAATCACTTCTTACTTTATAAAACACCTTTGAAAATAAAGACCTAGGACAATATAATCTCTGTATGCCTCCTGCAAAGACTTCCCAAAAACATGTGTTTGACAGCCTGCTCCATTTGCGAAGTTGTTGCCACTAGTGATAATTGCTGCTGGAAATGCCTCCAGAGCCGAGGTGAATGCCTCAGGGCCACCTCAATCACCCGGGAACTGCCAGGGGCACAGGCTCCCAGCAGGGACAAATCCAAGGTGCACCACCTCAAGGAGCTCCAGAGGACGTTAACTTATAAACCCAAATCATAGTTCTTTCTCCAGATGGTTTTCAGTTTGAAGGTTATCTGAAGAACACTGTTTCTTTATCATTCCCCACCAAGTTTGCATAAGTCAGAACATACAAGGTCACTGACTTCCTGTGAGTTTGAAGCTACAAGACAGGCTTTGCTGAGCAGTGAACATATTCAGCAAATGTTCTCCATGTCCCTTCTCAGAGTCCATCTTTAATTTAAAAAAACTGCATAGCACTGTTGACAGGAGCTTTTAATTTGATGAGGCTGTGCTGAAGATCACTTCTCTGTGAACTCTGTGTTCCTGGGAACCGCTGCAGACCAGCTAG